>NC_080417.1:57856443-58156443 GCF_029873635.1 Malania oleifera | reverse complement strand
GTATGATTTAACTATTTATTTGCTAAATTCTACTGAGTAGAAATGCCTGTTTTTATGATATTTTGGTTTTGGGTAAAAATATGGATTTTGGCGTATGGTCTCCAAATGTTTCAAAACTTCTTTATTTGTATTATTATGTATGTAAGAGATGCCTAAATCCCTTATTTTTATTTAAATGGTGTTTATTACATTATATACTATATAACGGATTTTTGTATAAATTAGTGAGAGGTATGGACGAAAATGAACTTGTGAACATTTAATATTTTGATATGGATTATGCGAATGGAGTTCCAACTTGTTATACTGGAAACGTGGAAAACTGAGGTCGGTTATACACCGAGCTGTATCTGTGAAAAGGGTAAACCGAGAGGATGTGTACCGGTTTATACCCGATGTGATTATCTAAATTTGCGAAAATACTGGAATTGTACAGGTTACTATATTTTGTTATAAAATGTATATATGATACTGGAACCACAGCTTGCTACCAAAAGAAGTTGAAAAAAACTTTAGTGATGAGGTTGAAAAATACTCTAAACTATTATAAGCACAGTTTCGATGCTGGCAATACAGTGCAACCACACATGAGGGATCAGTGTGGGTACTTAAGATAGTCGACCTGCGTGGAGTTAGAAAATTGCTGGTAAAAATAAACCAGGGGCCGGTCGGACTATAGAAGATGCTCGGCATTGTCTGTACGAACAGGACATTGTCAGAGGTATCAATGCACAACCCGTGCCACGGGGGTAAACAGGAAAATTTGTCATACCAAGCTGGTAGTTGTTCTAATATTCATATGCATGATTTAAATATTTGAATGTGCAAAAAAAATCCTATATGTTACAATATCATAAAGAAATGTTCCATATGTATGAATTTTTATGAAAATATGCATATATGCAGTCACACACTATTGTAACACTTTCTTCCTTACTGAGAGGTGTCTCACCCCATTATACAACATTTGTTTTCAGGTCCATCAGTACGTTGGTCCTAGTAGCTAAAGGGATTGGGGATATTGTTTTTGGTTTAGCTTACGTAAGCATTCAAATCATGTATTAAACTTAGATGAAGTTCCTTTTTGGAGGGTTGTAATAACAGGTTATATTCTATGTCTGGATTTTTGTCCTTGAGGATGTAATAGTAAACTTTGGTATAAGTCTAGTAGAAATCCCAATGAATGTTTATGTTTTTCTACAACATTTACATTGTAATTATGTATGGTTTACACCTGTATGTCCCTGTTTAGGGCGGGTTGTCTACGTATCTTGAACAGGTACATGTATTTTGTATTTGGGTTAACGGTGTTGGTCCATATAAAGGGTCAGGTCGTTATAGTTGGTATCAGAGACATTATCCAGTCGGAAGTGTGTTTTGATGCATGTTGTCTGGTTAGGGATGTGTTTAGGACTTAAGAGTTGCTAGTTTCGTAGTTTAGAATATACTAGAGTATAGGACAAGGATAAGACCTTGGATTTTGCTTTGTATATCTTGAGACGGAAATTCATTGATAGACTTATGTGTTTTTCTAGATCATTCGAAAGGTTCATAAAATCACGACAATCCATTGACGGTTTTGTTTCCTAGTAGAAGGGTGGAATTCGAGTTAGAATGATAATGTCATATCCAATGAGTCTATAACATGATAGTACTAGTCGATTCTTAGGCTATTACCTTTGTAATGGATTCTCGTAATTGTTTTTCAGGATGGAATCCAAGGATTTTACTGCCAACGAGGGAGGCAGTAGTAGTGAGGGTGCCGGCTCTGAGGCTGGTAATGACTCTACTAGTGTGTTGCGTGTGAACGATTAGGGGGCAGGATCGTCCTACGACTGAGTTGGGTTGCTCTACTGAGCTGTTCACTAGGTTGAAGCCCTCGATTTTTGTAGGCAGTGCAGATTTAGTTCGTGCTGAGAATTGGATCCAGGAGATCAAGAAGATCCTGGATGTCTTGAACTGCACAGAAAAACAGAAAGTCAACTTCGCCACATTCAAGTTGGTAGGGGAGGCTGAGAGATGGTGGGTGTCTGTAAAGAAGATGGAAGAGCACCGACCGATACCAGTAGCATTGACGTGGGCCCAGTTCAAAGAGCTCTTCTTTAAACATTATTTTTCGGCCATGGTTAGAAACGAGAAGATGGAGGAATTCATAAACCTAACGCAAGAGTCGTTGACAGTGTAGCAGTATGCTGCCAAATTCCAAGAGCTGTTTCGATTTGCTCCTTTCGTGATACCGGATGAAGTGAAGAAGGTCTAGAAATTTCAGAGGGGTTTGAGGAAGGAGATCCATAAGCATACGATGATCTTGCAGTTGCAGGACTTTGCTACGTTGGTTGACAAAGCCACGATAGCAGAAGAGTGTTTGCTAGATGACGCAGAGGTTCAGGTCATGAAGAAGAGGCTAGCGCCTCCTAATTCTTCGTCTGGGGTGGGACAGGATAATTGGAAGAAGAACTATGGTGGAATGGTCTAGAACACCGCACGTGTTCAATGTTGCTCTTTGTGTTGTAAGAAACACCATATGCAGTGTTGGTTGCCTATGGGGCTTGTATACGGTATGGTAGGCAAGGACATCAGATGAGAGGCTGTTAGATGCGGGGGAATAGTGGAATCTCACAGCAACCATATCGGGGAAATACTTAGGCATAGCATGGTGGTCAGCAAGGGGGTACGGCCCAGGCGAGGGTGTATTTTCTAACTCCAGCTGATGTTGAGAACGCTGGCAATGTTGTCATAGGTATCATTTATATGCTTTATCATAAAGCTGTAGTATTATTTGATTCCGGGGCAACGCATTCTTTTATTTTTCGTGGATTTGTTAAACTGTGTGGATTAGACATGCGATTGCTAGGCTATGAACAGGTAGTAGCTACACTATCTGGGTCTGCGGTCGGGTGTAACAATGTAGTCCGTGACTTCCTGTTTGAACTGCAGGGGAGGATGCTACCAGTCGACTTTGTGGTGTATGAGATGTTTGGCTTTGATATCAT
This sequence comes from Malania oleifera, assembly GCF_029873635.1. Taxonomy (NCBI): domain Eukaryota; kingdom Viridiplantae; phylum Streptophyta; class Magnoliopsida; order Santalales; family Ximeniaceae; genus Malania; species Malania oleifera. The sequence continues at coordinate 58,153,450 of NC_080417.1, read as the reverse complement.
CTTTGGGATGGACTGGTTGTCATCCATTTATGCCAGTATTGACTGCCATAGGAGGGAGGTGTTGTTCAGACCGTCTGGAGAGTAGGAATTTTAGTTTTTAGGGTTGTGTGTGCATTTTGCACCACGGATCCTTTTTGCTATGCAAACTAGGAGGCTACTTCTTAGGGGGTGCCAAGGGTGTCTGGCATTTGTGAAAAACATGCCAGCAGAAGAAAATAAACTAGAGATGATTGCTATAGTGCACGAGTTCCCTGACGTATTTCCAGAGGACTTTCCAGGTTTACCTCCGGATCGTGAAATGGAATTTGGCATAGAATTAGCTCCAGGTACGGCGCTGATATCGAAAGCTCCGTATCGTGTGGCTCCAACCGAATTGAGAGAGTTGAAAGAACAACTTCAAGAGCTGCTGGACAAGGGGTACGTTCGACCCAGTGTTTCTCCTTGGGGAGCACCGGTGTTATTTGTGAAGAAGAAGGATGGATCGATGAGGATGTGCATCGACTACCGAGAATTGAATAAGGTGACGATAAAGAACAAGTATCCGTTAGCCAGGATCGATGATTTGTTTGATCAGCTTCAGGGAATGCAGATCTTTTCGAAGATTGACTTACGGTCTGGGTATCACTAGCTGAAGGTGAAAGCGAAGGACGTCTCAAAAACTATATTTTGAACCCAATATGGCCATTTTGAATTTATGGTTATGCCTTTTGGTTTGACTCATGCACTTGCAGCATTTATGGATTTGATGAACAGGGTCTTCCACGAATATCTAGACTAGTTCGTTATAATATTTATCGATGAAATCCTAATACTCTAGGAGTGCTGCGGAGCATGAAGTTCATTTGAGGTTGGTGTTGCAAATGCTTAGGAATAAAAAGCTGAATGCTAAACTAAAGAAGTGCGAGTTCTGGCTGGAACAGATTGTATTTCTGGGGCACGTAGTGTCTAAAGAAGGTGTATCGGTGGACCCATGTAAGATTGAGGTAGTAGTGGACTTGGTGAGACTGAAGAATGTTCAGAAGGTCAGAAGTTGTATGGGTCTTGTAGGTTACTACCATCGGTTTGTGGAAGGGTTCTCCAGTTTAGCAGGTCCTTTGACGAGACTCACACAGAAGAACGTGAGGTATGATTGGACGGATGAGTTCGAGCTGAGTTTCCAGGAGCTGAAATGGCAACTGGTCACTACTCTAGTTCCGACTCTTCCATCTAATGATGGTAGCTTTGTTATTTACATTGATGCTTCGAAAAAGGGTCTTGGTTGTGTTCTAATATAGTAGGGCAAAGTAGTTGCTTACGCTTCTCATCAACTCAAAGAATACGAGAAGAACTACCTGACGCATGATATGGAATTAGTAGTAGTAGTGTTTGCATTGAAAATTTGGAGGCACTATTTGTACAATGAAAGGTGTGAGATTTTTACCGACCATAAAAGTCTTAAATACTTTTTCACCCAGAAGGAGCTCAACATGAGACAGCGCAAATGGCTTGAGTTAATTAAAGACTACGACTGTGTTATTAGCTATCACCTAGGAAAGGCTAATGTAGTAGCCGATGTTCTGAGTCAGAAGTCTGTGGATGCGTCTATTTCGGCAGTGGAGGTTCAGCATCAGATCTGTATGGACCTTGAAAGGTTGAGTTTAGAGGTAGTGGAAGGAAACCATCAAGCTGTTCTTGCTAGCTTGGTGGTACAGCCAACTTTGCAAGAGAGGATTCGTGTGGAACAATAGGGGGATCTAGAGTTGGTTGAGGTTAAAGAAGGAGTTCAGAAGGGGTTGAAGCCGGATTTCAGTGTATTTGGCGATGGGATATTGAGATTTCGCGGCAGGGTTTGTGTACTGAATGATGCTGTGATTAAACGGGTTATTCTAGAGGAGGCACACCGTTCACTCTACACTTTACATCCTGGTAGTACGAAAATGTACCAGGATTTAAGGGAATCTTTTTGGTGGTCTAACATGAAAAGAGAGATCGCTCATTTCATAGAGCAGTGCCTGACATGTCAGCGGATCAAAGCAGAACATCAGAGGCCGGCAGGACCACTTCAGCCACTTGACATCCCTAAGTGGAAGTGGGAGCACGTTTCAATGGATTTTGTGACGGGTTTACCTACGGCGGTGCATATGCAGAATGCTATATGGGTTATAGTGAATCGACTGACGAAGACTGCACATTTCATTCCAATCAGATTCAGCTACTCTCTAAATAGGTTGGCAGAACTTTATGTGCAAGAGGTGGTACAACTCCATGGTGTCCCTATTTCTATTGTTTCAGATTAGGATCCATGTTTTACATCTTGTTTCTAGAAGAGTTTATTGGATGCCTTGGGATCGCAACTGATGTGCAGTACTTCTTTTCACCCGAAAACGGATGTCGGATAGGACTATTTACACATTAGAGGATATGTTACGGGATTGTGTACTGGATTTTGGTGATAGTTGGATACAATATTTACTGCTTGTTGAGTTTGCATATAACAACAGTTACTAGGCTAGCATAGAGATGGCACCTTGTGAGGCTTTGTATGGTCATCGGTGTCGATCTTCGTTATACTAGGATCAGGTAGGTGAGCGGAAGATATTGGGTCCAGAACTTGTTTAGCAGACCTCTGCCAAGGTCAAGTTGATCAGGGAAAGAATCAGGATAGCTCAGAGTCGATAGAAGAGTTATGCTGATACTCATCGATGAGAGTTGGAATTTGAGGCAGGAGATATGGTATTCCTAAGAATCGCTCTAATGAAAGGGGTGATGAGGTTTGGGAAGAAAGGGAAACTAAGTCCTTGGTATATCGGGCCTTTTGAGATCCTTGAAAGGATAGGTTCGGTTGCTTATCGAGCAGCTCTACCTCCAGTACTATCCAGAGTCCATGATGTGTTTCACGTGTCTATACTGAGAAAGTATGTACTAGATCCATCACACGTATTGAGTTACGAACCTCCAGAGATCAGTGATTCCTTATCGTATAAGGAAGTACTAGTGCAGGTATTGGATCGGAAGGTGCAACATTTATAGATTAAAGAAATACCTCTCGTGAAGGTATTATGACGTAACCATGCAGTGGAAGAAGCTTCATGGGAATTAGAGTCTAAAATATGCCAGAAGTACCCGTAGTTATTTGAAAGTACATAGGTATATAGTAGTGTAGATGCTATAGATTAAATGGTATAATCTTCAGGAGAGTTTTGTACGTGTATGTAATCTTCCAATGTATCTTTTTGTAACCACAGTATTCCTCCGCCATATGTGAGGGCATGTAATGAGTTTGGGCTGAAGTCGCTTTATAGGTGACTGTCGAATCTTTTGTAGAATGGGATTATAAGAAAAGATTATGTTTAGAAACGATTAGTAAATTTCGAGGACAAATATCTTATAAGGAGGGGAGACTGTAGAGACCCAAACCCATAATAAGCTGGGTTCATCGACGAAGGAGTCACGTTCGTCGATGAAATCCTTCAGAGCCTCGTCAACGAAATTTAGAGCCTCGTTGAAGAGCAAATATAGAGCGGGTCAGAGAAATATTCGAAATTGGGCTCAGCGACGAAGGAATGGCTTCGTCGAATAGATGTGTGGCGAACTCGTCGACGAAGACGCCGCCTCGTTGATAAGTTTGACTAGGCCAAAGGCCCTATAAGTAACCGTCTTTGGTTGCTTAGAAGCTAAGTTTCTCCCAAAGCTCTCTCTCTCTCTCTCTCTCTCTCTAAACCAGCGAAAATTCTCTCTCTCTCTCTCTCTCTAAGATTCTTCTCCGTACGATGTCCATTTCTAAAAACGGAGGTTCCTGCGTGGACCAGGGGAGGAAGTTATACAACTTTAGCGGATCAGATCGTTGTTTTGAAGATTTTCGGATTTTCACAAAAATCAAGGTAAGGATCTGATTTCAATTTTAATTGAATATTTGGATAGTAGTCGAAATTATAGTAAGGTTATGTTCTATAATTTTTAGGTTTTGAGGATCTCGGGTTGTTGGTTTGGACCGTTTCCGAACGTAGTTTCGTTTTAAGTTTAAGGTAAGGGGATTTTGATTACAACAGTATTTTGTAAAAACTGAACTGCTAAAAAGTTAGGTTATGCTTATATGTATGATTTAACTATTTATTTGCCAAGTTCTACTAAGTAGAAATATCGGTTTTTACAATTTTTTGGTTTTTGGTAAAAATATGGATTTTGGCATATGGTCTCTAAATGTTTCAAAACTTCTTTATTTGTATTATTATGTATGTAGGAGATGCCTGAATCCCTTATTTTTATTTAAATGGTGTTTATTACATTATATACTATATAGTGGATTTTTTTTTAAATTAGTGTGACGTATGGACGAAAATGAACTTGTGAACATTTAATATTTTGATATGGATTATGGGAATGGAGTTCCAACTTGTTATACTGGAAACGTGGAAAATAGAGGCTGGTTATACATCAAGCTATATCTATGAAAAGGGTAAACCGAGAGGATGTGTGCCGGTTTATACCCGATGTAATTACTAAATTTGTGAAAATACTGGAATTGCATAGGTTACTATATTTTGTTATAAATTGTATATATGATACTGGAACCACAGCTTGCTACCAAAAGAAGTTGAAAAAAACTTTAGTGATGGGGTTGAAAAATACTCTAGTGATGGGGTTGAAAAATACTTTAAACTATTATAAGCACGGTTTCGATGCTGGCAGTACAGTGCAACCACACATGAGGGATTAGTGTGGGTACTTAAGATAGTCGACCTGCGTGGAGTTAGTAAAGTGCTGGTAAAAATAAACCAGGGGGCGATCGGACTATAGAAGATGCTTGGCATTATTTGTACGAACAGGACATTGTTAGAGGTATCAGTGCACAACCTGTGCCACGGGGGTAAAAAGGCAAATTTGTCATACCAAGCTAGTAGTTGTTCTAATATTCATATGCACGATTTAAATATTTGAATGTGTAGAAAAAATCCTATATGTTACAGTATTATAAAAAAATGTTCCATATGTATGAATTTTTATGAAAATATGCATATATGCAGTCACACACTATTGTAACACTTTTTTCTTTACTGAGAGGTGTCTCACCCCATTATACAGCCTTTGTTTTCAGGTCCATCGGTACGTTGGTCCTAGTAGCTAAAGGGACTAGGGAGATTGTTTTTGGTTTAGCTTACGTAATCGTTCAAATCATGTATTAAACTTAGATGAAGTTATTTTTTGGAGGGTTGTAATAACAGGTTATATTCCATGTCTGGATTTATGTACTTGAGGATGTAATAGTAAACTTTGGTATAAGTCTAGCAGAAATCCCAATGAATGTTTATGTTTTTTCGCAACATTTAGATTATAATTATGTATTGTTTACACTCGTATGTCCCTGTTTAGGGCGGGTTGCCTACGTATCTTGAACAGGTATAGGTATTTTGTATTTGGGTTAACGGTGTTGGTCCGTGTAAAGGGTTGGGTTGTTATAGGATTGTTGACGTTGCACAATTGTGGCCATCACGAAGAAGCACAAATTTGACTGCTAGGGGGAAGCTGTGTAACACATTAAACGCATGGAGGTTATGACGCCACGTGTCGCTCATCGGTGACCTCAGAACTAAACATATAAAAGACAAAAATTTTCTTTGCTGGCCATTTTATCAATTGGTTTTGACTCACTCGAAAAATGAGCAACTTAGAAGCTATCCCAAGTATAGGAGTTACGTCGTGTAATATTTAGCCAAAAGGTCAAATCCTCTCCTTAGGGAATGTAGCTTAGCTCAAATTTTACGTATTTCCAATCAAAAATAAAAAGTTACTGAACTCAGTTCACATTCGGGTTTTTTGGATAGTTTGGGATTTTCTTTTGACAAATTAAATAAACGTGCAATTTAAACTCTAAAACTTGACACACGCTGAATTAAATGACGAGAAATGGAAATCCTACATTAACAACTGAACAAGAATTGAAACACGCATTGAATTAAAAATGATAACTTTAATACGTAAATTAAACACACAATTAAAATAAAATCATTCGAATACAACTTCAATAAACACCAAATTTTTAACACAATCAAGAACTCATACTTAAAATTAGAACTTTTACCACTAAAAAATAATTAAGCACGAAAAAATGGACTCCAATTAAACTGAACTTAAATGAAATCAAACTCACAAAGATTCAACTTTTAACAAAATAACCAATCTAGATCCTAAGAAGAAAATATTTTTTTATTTTTATTTTATTTAGGAGATCAAACCGAGTTTAATCATAACACTCAACCGAATATTAAATAAATACAGAGAAAAAGGGAAAAAATTAACTTTATTAAAAATACCCAAACAAGATAAAAGAAACAAAATTAAAATTTTAATTAAATTCTACTAACAAATGAAATATGACAAGTATTCAGTTAATAATTTAAGAACAAAATAAAACTAAAGAAACGGGGAAGAAAGAAGAGAGAGAGAGAGAGAGAGAGAGAGAGAGAGAGAGAGAGAGAGAGAGAGAAATGGAGGCTGGTTGTGATGTATGGAGCTTCTATAGGAGCCGTGAGCAATGGCTAGTTGTCTTAGGTTTCAGCAAAATCAGTTGGAGTAGGAGTAGCAGATTCTCGGGTTTGTTGGGAGCAGCAGCAACGGATCTTTACCAGCTTCAGCAATGCAGCTGGACGACATCCATGGCAGCAATAGGTAAGGGTGAGCAACTTTGGCTGGAGTGATCCTCGGGTAGTAGGGGAGAGGAGAGAAGTAAGGGAAGAAGGAGGAAATAAGGGAAGAGAAGGAGAAGGGGGTGGCAGCAGAAACTTCCAGGGACAAAGCAGCAGGTACATGTAGCAAAAAAGAAGAAGAAGAAGCAAAAGAAATAGGAAAGAATAGGAGGCTTCGGGTTGGCCATAAGCAAGGGAAAAAAAAAGTGTTGACGTGATAGGTCACGCCCAGTTTTTATTATGAAAAATACTCTTGGAACTGATGGTTGTACAAAGGATTGCATGCAGGTTCATCGTGTATGCGCTTTCGGACTAAAAGACATATCATGACGGCGTGCGGCATTCGTGCCGAAGAATGAAGAATTGTGTTGTGTATTTATATTCCTTATTTCATTTCTTCATTATGGGATGTAAATTTAATTATGGACTATGCACTCCTATGACTTGTAATAGTAGGTAGGTATGCTCAAATTGACCCTAGTTCGACTTTAGGTACCTACACTAAGTACACAAGTCCCAAGCATCACTTATCATATCAAGGGAATCAAATGAAGGCTAAAATGAACTTAATGGAAAAAGTTGAGAGGGTTTGGGTGACCGAACTTATGCCGTGTGAAATGGCTCAGGCGACTGAATGAGTCAACATGTTGACTTGGTATTTGGGCACCCGAATCTAATTTGAGCGTGTCTTGCTCAGGCACTCGAACTTATGTCAGAGCCCTTTTCAACTACCCGGGCGACCAAATGATTACGTTCAAATTGGGCTCGGGCGACCGAAGTAGTTAGTTCGGTTAACCGAACTTGGAACCGGGCACCCGAACTAATGAACATTTGGCTACTGACTTTCATTCAACTAGCCGAGCACAATTTCAAGCAACCGAACTGTTTTTTTTACTGTGTCTAATTAGGCGCCCGAACCTCTGGCCAGGCACCTGAACCTCGCAAGTTAAAATAATTTTTACTAATTTTTTAAATGGGGTAAACTAGGTTAATTTTCTTAATGGATTTTGAAACAATTTTAATTATACCGATTGTGTCCCTAATGGTCAAAAAATCCTCCTTGCCTATTTATAGCCATTCATTTGTCATAATTAGCAAGGATTAGCAAATTTGATTAGGAAAAAATTCTCTCAACATCTAAAACCCTATATTAGCCAAATACTACTTCCAAACACTCACATACTCCTCACTCTTGATCTCTTTAAGCATTGTGAGTATCTCTAAGGCTATTGTTCTTAATCTCTCTAGCTAGAACTCTCATTTGTATTATTGCTTGATTGATTTTCTTTGAAAGTTTAGCTTTAAAGTTCTTCCACCGATTTCATTTGATAAATCTTGTATGGAAAGACTTTGAGGGTTATGGTTCTTCCTAAACCTAGATTTTGGTGTGCAAAATTTTTTTCCAAAAAGCTAGTTTTTCAAACAACTCCATTGTGCTTCGTATATTAGAATATCTTATTGAGTTTGTTTGATTCAACTTGCTTAGCATATTTGAAACCCTGATATGATTTTGTGTTATTCATATATTGTGTTTCAAATCTTTGTTGGATATACACTCTAGATTTGAACTGAAAATCTATACTTGATTGAGCATTTAGCACACATTAGAGCACTGAGCATATTTACATATCATTCGTGCTTGCAATATTGATTGAGTTGTATTGATGCACACATCTGTTTGTCTAGAAGCGTATTTCCATGTACAAAATTTATATACACATTGGTTGTATTCCAAGCGCGGGCCTGAAGAGGGATACTAGCCTTATGGAATAGTCTCCAATTGGCTTAGACCCAGTTAGGAAAGCTAGGTGCACCATCCTATTAAAGCGTGTTGATTGAGGTCAGCCCCTTAAATTGACCTAGTTGTATAGGTGCCGCTCCACCCGTTTAAGTGAGCATTATAGTGGTAATCCTTGTGTAGGTGTGGCCAAGGCGGGGACGTAGGTAATTTGGCCAAACCTCGATAACCTATTGCGTGTACTGTTTACTTTTCGCTCCTAACTTTTATTGCATGTGTATGTTTATTTATTTATTACGTAGACTGGCCCTAGACTGTATTACACTATAGATAAAACCAGTTAACCTAGGCGATAAATTTTAAATACCCACTTCACCCCCCGCTTGAGGTTGCACCAGAACTAACATTTGGTATCAAAGCCTCGTAACTTAGACTTAGACGTCATTTAGGAAAAGATCATGATGGCTCGTGTTAGTGCATCCCCTTCATGTGAGGGAAGATTGGTCACACACCCACCTATATTCTGTGGTGATAACTATGCTAAATGGAAATTGAGAATGACTGTGTATGTGAAAGCCTTAAATTGGAAATTTTGGAAAGTCATTGATCAGGGTGATTGTGTGCCTATGAAATATATTAAGTGTACTGATGTTCATATATCTGAGTATGAAATGAATGACCATGATAGGAACTTAGTACAGGTAAATTTTAATATTATGAATACCTTACTGCATGTTTTAGATTCTAATGTTTTATGTGAGGTTATGGAGTATAGTAATGCTAAGCAGATTTGGGATGAACTTGAGAGGAGATATGGTGCGTCCACGCAAAAGGAAGTCATCTCTCCGTGCGACTCTGGCTATACTGATCTTGAGGGAGGTAACCAGGGTTTTGTTGCTTTAACTGATGATAAGGTTATCTCTCTTTCTTGTGCTTTAATTGAAAAATTGAAAATGACTCATATGCTGATTTGAATGATGTGTCTAGTTGTGAATCATATGATTGTAGTGATAGTGAGAGCATGCCTACTTATGAAGAACTGCAAATTGAATATATTAGGTCTCATAAATTACTTGTTAAATCAAATAAGAAATATTCTATACTGAAAGACAAGTATGATGCATGCATTAAATAATGTGACTCAAAAGTTCTTGCTGAAAGAAAAAATAATTTGAAAATTAAAAGACTAGAAAGTAAGAATGAATCATTAGAAAAGGAATTGATTGTTTTAAAATCTAAAGGTTCTAATCATGATAAAAAGGACCACTTGATTGCAGATCTTGAAAATAAAGCAAACAATATATCTAAAGAATTTATGAAACTTCAGGATGTTTGCAAAGAATTGAAAAACTCAAAAATTCAAGATCTAGAGAAGAAAATAGAAGACCAGTCTAAGACCATCTATACATTCACTAGAGGTAAATAAAACTTTGACAAACTTTTAGGTTCACAAAAGATGACCTTAGACGAGGAAGGTATAGGTTTTAATGGAGTGGAAAATAAGAAAAGGAAGAATCTATACATGGGGTACTTTGTAAAAGAATCAAAACATTATGCTGGTACCTCCTCTAGTCCATACACTCACACCACATGCATCTTATGTAAAAATAAGGGGCACACAAAATTTGATTGCCCATTTAAAAGAAAATGTGTGAAACCCAAACAAGTATGGAAAATCAAAGAATCACCAACTCCTAACCCATCGAGAATAAAAGGTAGAAAAATCATATGGGTTGTTAAGAAAGAAAACCCCTTGAAATTCAAGGAAGAATTTGCCCAAGCAGAAATTACAAGATCACATAATTCTTCCTTAGTTGCTAGGATTAGCTATAGGGGGCAGTATCTTCTAAAGGCTCAGGAAGTGGTTCGTAGCTGAAAATGTAAAATCTGAGTATAACCTTATATACTAAGTACTTTGAAAAATCACACCAATCTGCAAAAGTAAGTACATAACCAATTTGAACTTAATGCAGATAACCATTTATTAAAATATGAAATCATTGGCTGTTTGAACAAAAATCCATTTCCATATGGACATGACTTTTTTGCCTTGTACTCAAATTTCAAATTGCTTAACTTACGCTTAAATATGAATATCTAAAGTTAAGCATACTTTGTCTATTACACAAGTCTGAGCTTTAGGAAAAAACTAATGCCTTAAGTATCATTCAATCCTAAACTCGTATTAAAGTCCTTTTAATGCCCTAAGTGATATAGACAAACCATAGGGGTCTTAGGTTTGGAAATCTAGTCAAAACAGAACAAGTTGACCAAGCTCGGGCGACCGAACCATACAGTGCATTTGCACTTCCGGCGATCGAACTTGGAAGTCTAACCAGGCCGTTGACTAAACTCTAGGCGGCTGAATATTTATGTTCAAATTAATTCGGGCTACTGAACTTGGTTTGGGTAACCAAACTATTATTCGGGTCAACAAACGTGTATTTCGGGTGACTAGCTCACACAGTTCATTTTTAATTCGGGCGGCCAAGCCTCGATCTTACAAATTGGCGCCTGAAATTTAATCGATCAAACCCTTGCTCAGTCAACCAAAAAGACTCAGTGGGGGTCTGTAATTAAATTTGTTCGGGTGACCGAACATCCTATTAGGTGCTTGAACCGCGCTAATATATATAGGTTCCGCGAAAAATTGACTCATTTTACGCCAATCCTTGAGAGCTTTCTTGCCATCTTTAGTTTAGTTTTCCTTAAGAAATTTTTTATGGCTAGGGATCATAGATGTGCCATTGCGGGTATTCCACTTGAAGAGAGGTTCCCTACACCCGACCGGCGTATCAAGTATGATAGGATTTTCTGCCTTAAAGATCCTATCTTAGAAAAAAATCCTAGATATAGAATTCATGCAAGTCCACTTCAACAACGTCCTGAATATGTTTTGGTATGAGGGGTGGTATGAGTTTATCGCCTTTCAGCCCAGGGCAATGTATCCTTTGCTCATCCGGTTGTTCTAAGCCAATTTTGCACAAGATGGCTAGGGATACTACTCTAGGGTACTCGAGACTGATCTCCATTTCGACGACGCTTAACTGGTAAAGACATTTGAGATCCAGCGTGGTGACCTCATCTGCCCTGATTCTTCCTCCACCTGGATTGGAAAGAAGGATTTCACGGTAAGAACCTTCGTCAATCTAGTTATGATGAATCCCATAGCTGATTTGACACATACTCCCAGCTACAGATCCCTGACCTTAGAGGCAAAGATGGTACACCACCTATTTTCATATAATATATTGCCAAAGTCAGGATCAAGGGACCACGTATCCTATTTAGATTGTTTTGTGATGTGGTGCCTCTTTACTAAAAAGAAGTTAGATTTTCCCAGGCTGATCCTATGATGGATTTTTGTTAAGACTGTTGGAAAAAGGATCATTTTACCCTACAGTGGCATCTTGTCTAGGCTATTCATTAGGGAGAGGATTAATAGGACGACACTTGCTACCATCAAGAAAGTTAGGCCCTCCGACATCTTTAACTCCACCACACTAAAATTGATGGGATACGAGCTCACAGGCACCATGTGGTTGCCCACTGCACCTGAGAGAGGCCCCGGAGCTCCGGAGATCCCACAGGAGCTGCCCAAGCGCTAACACCAAGATCATGACAGCTATCATCGACCTCTCTGCATCATTTTAGGAGTTTAGGGTCTTCATGACAGAGCAGGCATCTTCATCTTATGCTAGACTTGACTCTCTTTATAGTGAGTTCACCGTGTTGTAGTTCGAGGTGTGGGCTAACTTTCATATCCTTGGTGAGCGGTTGAGAGAGATGAATGATGAGGACATTAGGGAGGATGATCAGATGGAGATGAGTGGTGCAGAGGAGGAGGATGATCACGACGACGGGGAGACCTAGTGGTGTATCATGAGGATCCGTTCTTTTTATTCTAGCTATTATCTGATCCACTTTTGTGCTTTATTTACATACATTTTTTATTCAGTCTGTAATATCTTCAAAACAGTTTTTATTTTTGTTTTTTTATGACGATCACACTCACCACACACACGCAGATACTATCCTGTGGTGATTGTGCTTTTGTTTATGATCATATATATCTGACAGTATTCAGGATTGCATGAGTTTTGTGCTTAGATGACTATACTATTGGAATGCATGCTTAGTATAGAATGTCTTCTGCATGGTGGATGCAGTTGATGAGAATTGCTTTCTAGTAGATTTTGGTTCTCGCATGCCTTAAACTCTTAAGATACTACTTGTTAAGGATTATTTTTGCACATGTTAATTTTGGGAAATGTTTTGTTTACAGCCGGCATGCTGCCAAATTTTCTGTAGGCATTTGCCCAAAAAGCTGAAATAATTAAAAACTTTGTGTGCAAATTGAACTCTGATCTTAGATTTTAAATATCTACGCTTAGTTCATTTGCTATAAAATTTTAAATTCCTTGGAGCTGGTTGTGAATAAATATTTAAAATGCTTTGAAATTGGTAGGTTCTTATGGATTGATCACAGTTTCAAAAATAATGCTACCAAAATTTTTAAAAATTATTGCACATAACTTTATGTCATTTCTAAATGCTAAACATCTTAAAACTTGAGTTGTTTTTCTTAAATGATATTTGAATTTTACTCAAGTTGATCTACAAAGAAAAATGCATATTCTTAGCGGGAGTCACTTAGCATTAAAATCATTAGGCCTTGAGAAATAAATATGTATTGTGCTTTCATTTTATACATCATTTGGAAAATACATTAACTATGTGGTATCAATGTGCATGTTTTGGTAGATGTTTTTTTCATATCATGTTCATTTCAAAACAACATGCCTTCAACTAGTGGCATTCTAACAATTGGTATTTTAACAGTTGGTATCCTCACTACCACGTAGTTGTAACACTTGGTATCAGGTCGACTTGTTTTCATTATACTATACCTTGTGGAAATACATGTTAGTTTTGACAACCAAAGGTGATTATGATAAAATTTACATTAAAATTTTTTTGAAATAATGAGTGAAAGCCAAATGAAAATTTAATCTTAATCCTTGCATAATCATCCATAAGGGGAGTACAGAACATTAAGATTGTTAATGTTCTGAATGCTACTTTTACTTCCTTGATGCACATTCTGTTTGGGTTAATTGATTGAAACATGCTATATACAGTTCATTGAAACTCCAAACAGGTCACTTAAGTACAAGGTTATGATTGGGAATGGTCTATTTTCAAATGGCATGCTGCCAAATTTTTTTATATTCCTCCCAATATACCTTTTGTATCTAAATGACATTTTTTTTTCCTTCGCGCTATATTGCTTAGCCCTTTTTGCTGTTGCCAAAAGGGGGAGAAGCGACAAAAGTGGGTAAAAGGGTAAAACAATGCTTAATCTATAATTACCCATTACTCTAATTATCTTTATGCATAAAGTCAAGGGGAGCCCTTCTTGGCTATACCCACTTTTACATAAAGTATTTGTCATCATCAAAAAGGGGGAGATTGTTGACCTGATAGGTAACACCCAATTTTGATTATGATAAATACTCTTGGTACTGATAGTTGTACTAAGGATTGCATGTAGGTTCACCGTGTGCACACTTTCAGACTAAAAGACATATCATGACGGCGTGTGGTGTTCGTGCCGAAGAATGAAGAATTGTGTTGTGTATCTGTATTCATTATTTCATTTCTTCATTCTGGGATGTAAATTTAATTATGGACCGTGCACTCCTATGGCTTGTAATAATTTGCATCAAGAATGATAGGTAGGTATGTTAAAATTGACCCTAGTTGGACTTTAGGTACCTACACTAAGTACACAAGTCCCCAACATCACTTATCATATCAGGGGAATCAAATCAAGGCTAAAATGAACTTAATGAAAAAATTTTGAGAGGGTTCGAGCGACCGAACCTATGCCGTGTGAAACGGCTTGGGTGACAAAATGAGTCAACATGTTGACTTGGTGTTCGGGCACCCGAACTTGATTTGAGCGTGTCTTCCCCGGGCACCCGAACTTATGTCAGAGCACTTTTCAACTACTCGGGTGACTAAATGATTATGTTCAAATTGGGCTCAGGCGACCAAAGTAGTTAGTTTGGTTAACCGAACTTGGAACTGGGCACCCGAACTAACGAACATTTGGCTACTGACTTTCATTCAACCACCCGAGCATAATTTCAGGCAAACGAACTGTTTTTTTTTTATTGTGTTTATTTGGGCATTGAACCTCTAGCCGGGCACCCGAACCTCACGGGTTAAAATAATTTTTACTCATTTTTTAAATGGGGTTAACTGGATTAATTTTCTTGATGGCTTTTGAAACAATTTTAATTATACCCATTGAGTCCGCAATGGTAAAAAAATCCTCCTTACCTATATATACCCATTCATTTGTCATAATTAGTAAGGATTAGAAAATTTGATTAGGGCAAAATTCTCTCAACATCCAAAACCCTATATTAGCCAAATACTACTTCCAAACACTCACATACTCCTCACTCTTGATCTCTTTAAGCATTGTGTCTCTAAGGCTATTGTGCTTAATCTCTCTAGCTAGAACTCTCATTTGTATTATTGTTTCTGTTGGCCTAATAAGGCTTACAATTCTTATTTTGATGATAACAAATCAAATGATATGTTTAATATGGTTCAAGTAAAAGTTTTTCAGGAAAATAACAAAACTCAAGTGCATAAGGAAGTTTATGGATTACAAAGAATCCTTGAAGAACACAAAGTAAAGCTTATGGGTTATAAAGAGCATGAAGAACAAAGTTATACTGCGATAAGCTCAAAGGGAAGATTGCAACCACAAAGATGGTGGAAGAACAAGATTGAAGACTAAAAAGAATAATATTTTTTCAAGGATATTCTAAATGTAAGTACTTCAAAGTTAATCTCAAATATAAAGTGGTTTGAAGCTCATAGAAATTCAAAAATATTTTTTTATATATATACTCTAAAGAATATTTTTTAAATAAATAAAAAGAAAGGGTTTAAAAAAAGAAAACTTTTTGAAATAATGAAGGGCCAGGCGACCGCCATGATGAGATAGGCGACTGCCACATTAAGAAAATGTTTTTTAAAAAGTCAGTAGCTAGACAGGCGACTGCCTAACCTGCCAGGCGCTTGCGTGAACAAGTTAGGCGACTGGCTTGGTTCTGGCAGTCTGCTCTGTGACAGGCAATGCCAAGTCATGGCAGGCGACTGCCACTCGAACGTTGGTGTTAAATCTCTCAACAGGAAGATTTTTTAAACCACGTTTTTGGACATATTTATTTCAAAATACCTGGAAATGATTTTTAGGAATCTTTAGGAGTAATGGATGGCTTCTAAAACATTTATAAATAGTTCCAATCTTTAAAAGTTTTGACATTGATGCAATATTCAAAGGTTTTTGAAATTAAGCAATCTTCGAAAGTTTTCAGATCTAGCAATCTTCAAAAGTTTTCAGATCCAGCAATCTTCAAAGGTTTTTAGATCAAGCAACTTTTCAAAGGTTTTTAGATCAACCGATCTTCAAGTATTCAAAATTATCATAGTATCTAAAACTCTCTTGAGCTTAAATTTCTGATCTAATTTTGATTTATACTTTGAAGCAAAGTTTTCAAAATTTAGAATCCTTCATTTTCTTTGAAAAATTATTTCGTATTTCATACTAAGTATTGAGCTTCAAATTTCTTATATTTGAATTACCTTGGAGCATAAGTGTGCTGATCATTGTACTAATTTACCCTGTTGTGAGAGTTTTCTTTTGTACACAAAATTTCTTTATCATCATTCTTAGACGATTCAGAGCTCTTGAATCGTTGGACCAAACAAGGGATTGTTGTTTGGAGAGGCGGGCTCTAACCTAAAAGAAGGAGTGGTTGTAAATAGGTGTTGTTCCACCAGGTAATGGATCTGATATAGTGGAATCCTTTGGTGTTTTTCCAAAGACGAGGACGTAGGTTGTGTTAAAGCCGAACCTCGTAAAAATTCTTGTCTCTTTCTCTCTGCTTTACAGTATATTCTTTACTTACTATTGTTGTATGATTTAAAAATGTAGGTTGCAGGTTCTTAAGTGAGAAAGAAACAAAGGTACTTGATATTTAGAAAGTACGTTTTGATTAATCGTTTGTAGAAACCCAAAAAGGGAGTACATTGGTTAATCTGCGGAAATCTTGTTCAAGTAAAGTGCATACTAAGAGTTTACAGGAAAATCAACAAAAGCTTTAATATTTTTGATTGAGTGATTGAATTACCTTGATTTCATTGATTGACTTGTGATTTTAAATTTCAGTATTTTTAAGTGTGGTTATCATTCATATATATCTTGTTTTCTGGGTAATTAAAATCAAAAGCTTAAAAATCATTAAAGTATAAAAAGAATCCAATTCACCCCCCCCTCTTGGGAAGCTATTCCTTATTTCAATTGGTATCAGAGCGGGGTTATAGCAACTCTTAACTAGAAGCTATAAAAAGATCATAATGGCTAACTTAGGCATAGCTCCCTTTGGTGAAGGACAATCCTCAACCCGTCCACAAATCTTTTGTGAACACAATTACACTTTTTGGAAAAAGAGAATGGAAATATATCTCCAACACATGGATTGGAAAGCTTGGGAAATTGTTATGGATGGAAATCTTACCCCCACTAAGTTAGTTGATGGAAAACATATTCCAAAAGAAAAGAAAGACATGACCGACTTAGATTATAAAATGCTTCAAATAAACGCAAGTGCTATAAATGCGTTACATTGTGCATTAGATGCTAATGAGTTTAATCGAGTCATGGCCTGCAAAACAGCCAAGGAGATTTGGGATAAACTAGAAGTAACTTATGAAGGAACCATTGATGTTAGAGACAATAGGATAGACATGCTAACAAGTGAATCGAAGCATTCAAAATGAATTCTGATGAAATAATATCAAGCATATATACCAGGTTTACCCACATAATAAACTCTTTAAGTGCCTTAGGAAAAACCTATACTACATATGAAATGATCAAAAAAATTCTAAGAGGTCTACCCTCTATTTTGGAACCAAAGGCCACAGCTATCATGGAAGGTAGAAACCTTAAGACTACTTCTTTGGATGAACTTATAGGTTCACTTCTTACATATGAAATGGCATTGAAAGAAAGGAATCCTGAACCAAAGCATAAAAGATCCATAGCTCTAAAAGCATCTAGCTATAGCACTAGTGAAGAAGAAAGCGAAACAAGTGACTTAGATCAAGATGAATTGGCATTCATTACTAAGAGACTAGGAAAATTCTATAGAAGAAATAAAAGGTTTCCTAGAAAATTCTATAAAAAGAAAACTGAAAAAGGAGATACAAGTAGGAAAGAAAATAAAGGAAAGAATGAACTACCAATCTGTTATCAATGCAAAAATCCAGGACATATTAAACCGGAGTGTCCATTATTCAAGAAGGAGAAGAAGAAAAAGAAGGAAGCAATGAAAGCTACTTGGGACAATTCAAGCTCCAGTGAAACTGAAACTGAATCAAGTGAACAAGAGATGGCAAATATATGCTTCATGGCAAACGATGAAGAGGTAAATTCTTATTACTCCTCAACAGAATCTTAAAATGTGTCTTGTGATGAGTCATGTGATAGTTTGCCTTCTTACAAGGAATTACAAATTGAATTATTTTCACTACATAAAAGATTTATAAAAGTGTCTAAAAGAAATATAACTTTGAAAGATCAGAATCAAAAACTAGTAAAGCAACTAGAATCATTCAAAGTTATTGAAGAAGAAAGAAATACTTATATTAAGAAGTTGGAAGAAGAAATAAGATAAGAATTAGATAAAACTCATAAAAATGGTTTGAATAAGAAAGATTTAGAAATAAATGAACTTAAAAAGATAGTTGAGGATAAAGAAAAGATTATCTGTAACTTTTCTAAAGGTAAAGAAAACTTTGAAAAGATGATTGGACAGCAAAGGCTTCATGGAAACAAGGAAGGAATAGGCTACAACGGTAAAACAAATAAAAAGAACAAAAAGTTATACATGGGATATTTTGTTAAGGAAGTTAAGTTTTATGCTAGTTCTTCATCGAATAACAAACATGAACACATCACTTGTATATGTGTAAGACTAAAGGTCATGTGATGTTCAATTGCCCATTAAAGAAAAAATATGTTAAAGTTCAAGGAGAATGGAAAACAAATAGTGGAACCAACAATAAAACAATGAAAGTCAAAAAAATTTGGGCTCCAAAAACTAACACAAAGTGTCCCTCATTATAGGTTTGCCTTAGGACAACAACGACAACGGACAAATGGTACTTGGACAGCGGATGCTCAAGGCATATGACAGGTGACAAGACCAAGTTCACTACCTTAAAACAAAAGGATGGGGGATACATCACCTTCGGCGACAATGTCAAAGGTAAAATTGTTGGTATCGGTAAAATTGGTAAAGAATCTTCACTCACTATAGATAATGTGCTATTAGTAGAAGGACTAAAACATAATCTTTTAAGTATTAGTTATGTTGACCTTATTGGTCACGCCCGGTTTTGATTATGACAAATACTCATTGTATCTAATGAGCATTTGAGTTTTTGTGCAGGAATCAAGAATGATAAGATCAAGATGTGCACAAAAGCAAGAAAGGCTTGAAGACAATTTCATAAACTCTTAATTGTAATAATGTTCAGTAAAATTGTCTGTAATAGTAATTAGGGTTCTTCGGTTTGTAACAAGCACACACATCACAAACATGATTTAATTTGCAAGCTCAAACCGAACCATAGAAAGACCTTAGGGTGAACCATCGGTCGACCGACACCGGAGTTTTTCGGTGTTTCCAAATTGGACCCAAGTGACCTTAGGACACTCACTTTTGCACTTGTATGTAATAGGCACTTGAATAGGGTTTGAATGTTGCAAGAAGGGACCGAAATGCACATTTGGTGCACTTTCGGTCGACCGGCCAACTCAGTTCAATTTGGCCCGGTCGACCGAGCCCTTATAGGTCATTTTACCTCGGTCGACCGAACCACCTGGGAGTCAACATTTTGACCTCCCGGTCGACCGACCATATTTGTACTCCAACTGCCTGGTCGACCGAGGGGTCTTGGGAAGATTCCCAACGGTCTGGTCGACCGAGCCATACAGTTCAAAAAGGCCCCGGTCGACCGAACCTCGGAGTTTTTGAAAATCGCCCTTGCCCGGTCGACCGACCACTCAGTTCAAAATTCCCCTGGTCGACCGAGCCACTTGAGTCCTGGTCAACTGAACCACTTTTGGTCGACCGGACCTCTCGGGTTGTTCCCATTTTTACCGTGGATAATATTTTTCTAAACAGGGTTAAAATGCCTTAAACGTCATTAAACTTTTCTAATAATACCCTATAGGTCCCCAACGGTCATATTTCCTTCCATGGCTATATATATGGGTGCATTTGCAAAAGATTAAAAGATGATTAGCCACTTTGATTAGGGAAAATTCTTTGAAAATCCAAAACCCTATAATACTCATTCTTAAGCCTCCTACACTCATACTTACCTTCTCATACAAATTGAACTCTTTGTAAGTTGATTGAGTGCTAGTCTAAGTAGGTTTGCTCTCCCATTCATATTTGATTGTTTTATTATCCTTGAGAGCTAAACCTTGAGTATTCTAAGGGGACTTTATTAATAAGTCTATCCTAAGAAAACTTTGATAGATCTTCTAAGATTTGCACCTCCATTGCAACATCTTAAGAAGATTGTAATTGTATTTTGGTTGCAAAACATTTTCAAATATCTACTGTGTTATTAATCTTGAAAATATTTGATGAGATATTTG
Source organism: Malania oleifera (assembly GCF_029873635.1). Lineage (NCBI taxonomy): Eukaryota > Viridiplantae > Streptophyta > Magnoliopsida > Santalales > Ximeniaceae > Malania > Malania oleifera. The sequence goes on along the minus strand of NC_080417.1, from coordinate 58,133,289 downwards.
CTAGTGTGATAAAATCTTTGTTGCAATACTCGTTAACTCATATATCTCTTGCTGAATACAAAGATTGAATATCCTTTTGCAAACCAAACTTATACGTTGCTAGAGCTTCATATACATATGTGTATTGAGAAAACTTATTGATTGAAATATATGAAGTCTGGATGATATCTTTGTTTGAGCACTTAGATTGAATATCCTGTGATACAAAGATCATTTAGGTTTGCACTCTCACGTACGCATTACACTGATAGTAAATCTATTTGAGAGTTGACATCTTAGACCACACTGAGCTTACATATTATTTCATATTTGTGGTGTATATTATTGCGCGAATTTGGGTACATATCTGCTTTACTTGAAAGCATAATCACTGTACCATTTCAGTATAATACACATTGGTTGTATTTCTAGGCACGGGCCTGAAGAGGGAGACTAGCCCTGGAATAGTCCCGGATTGGCTTAGACCCGGTTAGGAAAGCTAGGTGCGTCGTCCTGTTAAGGCGTGTAGGTTGAGGTCAGCCCCGCTAATTGACCTGGTCAAGGTTGATGTCAGCCCTGTGTTAATTTGACCTGGTTGTAAACGGTGACGCTCCACCCTTAAGTGAGCTCTTAGTGGAATCCTCTAGCTTGCGAGCTTGAGGCGGGGACGTAGGCACGGTTGGCCGAACCCCAATAACATATCGTGTGTTCATTTATATTTCCGCACTTTATATTTGCCGCACATGTATGTTATGGGTGAATGATGCGTATGACTTAAATTTCATATTATACTTATCTACACATTTGGAAATTGAATAGGCAGACCCTAGGTTGTGTATATACTGCTGTTTATCCGGCTTAACCTAGGTGATAAATTTTAAAATTCCAATTCACCCCCCCTCTTGGGAATACACCAATTCTAACAAGTTAATTAAGTGATAAAGGGTTCGAAGTAATGTTCATGAAAGAAAAATGTGTTATCCAGAATCCCAAAAATAAAGAAACCTTGTTTATGACTCATAGAATAAATAATGTTTACTGTATAAATCTTGAGAAAATAGCAAATCAAAACATAACTTGTTTAACAGCTATGAATGAAGTAAGTTGGTTATGGCATAGGAAATTAGGACATGCTAGTATAGACCTACTATCTAAACTATCTAAGAAAAATCTTGTCAAAGGATGACCAAATATTAAGTACATAAAAGACAAGATGTGTGATGCGTGTCAAAAGGGAAAACAAGTAAAAACAAGTTTTAAAAAGAAAAAAAATCATATCTACCAAAAGACCCCTAGAAGTCCTACACTTAGACTTATTTGGTCCAACTAGAACCTTAAGCTTAGGTGGAAAACAATATGCTTTTGTAATAATAGATGATTTTTCAAGATTTACTTGGGTAATCTTTTTAGCAAACAAAGATGAAGCTTGTAATCAATTAATAACCTTATGTAAGAAACTACAAAATGAGAAAAGTTATAATGTAACAAGCTTTAGAAGTGACCAAGGAAGAGAGTTTAAAAATAAGGAAGTTGATAAATTTTGTAATGAACATGGAATAACTCACAATTTTATTTAGCACCTTGAACTCCACAGCAAAATGGAGTTGTTGAAAGGAAGAATAGAACCTTACAAGAAATGGCAAGAACAATGCTCAATGAAAATGGTTTACCTAAATATTTTTGGGTAGAAGCTGTAAATACAGCATGTTATATTGTAAATAGAGTATCAATAAGATCAAAAATATATAAAACACCATATGAACTTTGGAAAGATAGAAAACCAAACATATCCTACTTTCATGTATTCGGTTGTAAATGCTTTATATTAAATACTAAAGATGACCTAGGAAAATTTGATGCAAAATTGGATGAAGGTATTTTTTTAGGTTATTCTACAAATAGTAAAGCTTATAGGATTTATAATAAAAGAACTTCTACAATTATGGAATCAATTCATATAACTTTTGATGAATCAAATCATTATAGCATTAAAGATATGAATGATGAAAAAGAAGTCACTTCACAAAAGGAAGAAGTTCTTGAAATAAAAGAAGAAAAGAACAATGATGCATTAAATGAAAACCTTTCAGAGAAACTAAAACTTCCTAAAGAGTGGAAATATGACAGAAATCACCCAAAAGAACAAATTTTTGGTGAAACATCAAAAGGAATAATCACTAGAGCCTCACTAAAAAATATTTGCAATCATTATGCTTTCTTATCCCAAGACAAACCAAAAAATATTGAAGATGCCTTAAATGATGATTCTTGGATTATAGCAATGCAAGAAGAATTAAATCAATTTGAAAGAAGTCAAGTATGGGAACTAATACCAAAACCCAAAGATAAATCAATTATAGGAACTAAATGGGTGTTTAGAAATAAGAAGGATGAAAATGGAGTTTTTGTAAGAAATAAAGCTAGGTTAGTGGCACAAGGATATAATCAAGAAGAAGGAATTGATTATGATGAAACTTTTGCACCTGTGGCAAGGATGGAAGCTATTAGGATGCTTTTAGCCTATGCAGCCCATAAGGATTTTAAATTATATCAAATGGATGTGAAGAGTGCATTTTTAAATGGATATATAAATAAAGAAGTATATGTCAAACAACCTCCAGGGTTTGAAAATTCTAAAAATCCAAACCATGTATTCAAATTGAAAAAACCCCTTTATGGTTTGAAACAAGCTCCAAGAGCTTGGTATGAGAGGTTAAGTAAATTTTTACTTAAAAATGAATTTACAAGAGGAAAGGTTGATAGTAGCTTATTCATTAAAACTAAAAACAAAGATATGCTATTAGTTCAAATATATTTGGAGCTACAAATAAAGATCTATGTAAAGAATTTGCCACATGTATGCAAAAAGAGTTTGAGATGAGCATGATGGGATAATTAAATTACTTTCTTGGACTACAAATCAAACAAGCAAAAAATGGAACTTTCATAAAACAAACTAAATACATTAAAGACATGTTAAAAAAGTTTGATATGGAAGAAAGTAAACCTATAGGAACTCCTATGAGTACTTCAACTAATCTTGACAAAGATGAAAAAGGGAAACAAGTTGATACTAAACACTATCGAGGGATGATAGGAAGCTTACTCTATTTAACAGCAAGTAGGCCGGATATTATGTTTAGTGTATGTATGTGTGCAAGGTTTCAGTCAACTCCTAAGGAATCACACAAAACAGCAGTCAAAAGAATCCTTCGATATCTATTAGGCACACTTGAATTAGGATTATGGTATCCAAAGGAATCCGAATTTGAAATGATTAGTTATTTAGATGCAGACTTTGCTGGATGCAAAATAGATAGAAAAAGCACAAGTGGAAAGTGTCATTTTCTAGGACATTCTTTAGTTTCATGGTCTTCAAAGAAACAAAACTCTGTAGCATTATCCACAGCAGAAGCAGAATACATTGCTGCAGGAAGTTGTTGTGCATAAACATTGTATATGAAACAGTAATTAAAAGATTTTCAAATACAATACCAAACTATTCCTATCAAATGTGACAACACAAGTGCTATCAATATCTCAAAAAATCCAGTATCTTACTCAAGAACAAAACACATTGACATAAGACATCATTTCTTGAGAGATCATATGCAAAACGAAGATATAATGCTAGAATTTGTAAATACACATGATCAATTAGCAGATATTTTCACAAAACCTTTGTCAGAAGAAAGATTCATATTTATAAGAAGAGAATTGGGCATGCTTCATAGTCGTGAAGTAAGCTAAACATTGTTCTGTTTGGCAGGCGACTGCCACCAAGGTGCTAGGCGACTGCCAGGCTACTGTCTTTTAAAATTCCACATAGACAGGCGCCTGCCACATTCAGGCGGGCGACTGCCTCGTTGAGGGTAGGGTTTAAAACCCTATTTTAAGTCATTTTTAAAACCTACCAGGCACCTGACTATTCATTTTCTCTCTGAAATATTTCGTCTCTATCACTTTCCATACACAAATCTCGCTCAAATCATCCTGAAACCAAGTACCTAATCCTTCCTACTCACCAAATCCCGAACTTACCTTAGGGTTTCCTTGTTTTCTTTCTTCATACAAATATGCCTCAATCCAAATCCTTTGGTTTCAAGGGATCCTTATCATCAACAAGGATCAATAATGATGAGGTGGAAAAATGGTTGGTCACTCCACACGCTAAGCACCTTTATCAAAATTAAATTGCTTCAGCTGAACCACTTTTAGGTAAGGTTCTTGACGTAACATTCTTCAATTTAGATTTCCTCAAAATCAAAGAACTCTTTAAGAACATCGGATGGGATAAGTTTATTACCTACCAAACTAAAGGCTATTATCCCAATGTTGTACGAATTTTTTATGCAAACATGGAACGATGCGATGATGGAATCAAAAAAAATTTGCTTGGGCAAAATATCCATCTAAATCCCATATCCTTAGGAAAGATTCTTCGAGTTAAGCCAGGGGATTTTGAGATTCATATTATTGAGAAGCAATGGATTATGGCTCAAGGTTTTACTCCACAAGAGTTTTTACCTCTAGTCATGACTAAAACTCCTGTTAACTTTGGGCATCCTGCACTTTATAAGCAGCTTAGTATGAAAGCCCTAATTCTGCACAAGCTCATTACAAACAACATTTTACCATGATATGATTCTCATGATCACATTTCGTTTTTGGATTGTTTTGTAATGTGGTGCATTCTCAAAGGAAAGAAGATGGATCTTCCAAGTTTGATCATCCAATGGATTATCATGAAAGTCGATGCTCCCCATATTGTTCTACCATATGCTGGAATGTTGAATATGGTTTTTTCTTATTTTAATGTTTTAACACCATCATTCAACTTCACTAGCAAGACTTATTATGATATCTTTTCTGATACCGTTCTCAAACGGATGGGCTATAAGAATTCTCCTCAAGGGTGGTTTCATAAAGGACATAGGAACATCTCATCTGCACCACCACCTTCTTCATCTTCCATCCAAACACCTTCAGTTTAGCTTGATCCAAACACTCCTTCATGGTTTGTTCCATTTTTTAACCATTATATGACGTTCAGTGATGGTATGAAATCTGGCCTTGGTACTCTGCAAGAGAAGGTTACATCCATAGAAACTCATTGTTCACATATTGATAAGAGAGTTGAAAAGAATGAGCAATAGTTGGCCAGTTCTTCTAAAGGAAAATCTCCTATGAGTATCAGTTCTGCTACATCCAGTGAGGATGAATCTGGTGACGAAGAGGAAGGAGATGATGAAAATGAACAAGAGGAAGGAAATAATGAATCTGGAGAACAAGAAGAAGGAGATGATGAAAGTGACTCTATGGAGGCTTCTGACTGATGTGCTCTTATCTATAAGATATTTATCACTTTTATGTGCTTTTATGTATTCAAGCTTTATCGGATAGGCTATTTCTGGTATTCTAAAACTAGTACTTTGACTTACAGCATTTCTTTGTTTTTGTATCTCTTTCTCCTTTTTGATTGATGTCCAAAGGGGAGAAATGTGTAAGAGGAAGTTGTGAGTGCAAAAATATGATATACTTATGGTTTGTAAACCTTTATTATGGTTTGTGAATTTTAATGGATGGATGGATTTTCTTTGTACTTGTATGTATGTTCTTTGTACTTATATGTATGGTTTATTCAAGGAACATCTTATAGACTTATATGGATGAATCATACCTCTAAATACATCATACTTATTGATAGGGGGAGCCATGAGTATTAAAATCTTATTATTTTTGCTCTCGATTTGTCGTCATAAAAAAGGGAGAGATTGTTGGCCTAATAAGGCTTACAATTCTTATTTTGATGATAACAAATCAAATGATATGTTTAATATGGTTCAAGTAAAAATTTTTCAGGAAAATAACAAAGCTCAAGTGCATAAGGAAGTTTATGGATTACAAAGAATCCTTGAAGAACACAAAGTAAAGCTTATGGGTTATAAAGAGCATGAAGAACAAAGTTATACTGTGATAAGCTCAAAGGAAAGATTACAACCAAAAAGATGATGGAAGAACAAGATTAAAGATAAAAGGAATTATATTTTTTCAAAGATATTCTAAATGTAAGTACTTCAAAGTTAATCTCAAGTATAAAGTGGTTTGAAGCTCACAAAAATTCAAAAATATGTTTTTATATATATGCTCTAAAGATTACTTTTTAAATAAATAAAAAGAAAGGGTTTAAGAAAAGAAAACTTTTTGAAATAATGAAGGGTCAGGCGACTGCCACATTAAGAAAATGTTTTTTAAAAAGTCAGTAGCTAGACAGGCGACTGCCTAACCTACCAGGCGCCTGCATGAACAAGTCAGGCGACTGCCTTGGTTCTGGCAGGCGACTGCCAGCATTCTGTGTTGAGAGTCTGCTCTGTGATAGGCGACTGCCAAGTCGTGGCAAGCAACTGCCACTCAAACGTTGGCATTAAATCTCTCAATGGGAAGATTTTTTAAACCAATTTTTTGGACATAGTTATTTCAGAATACCTGGAAATGATTTTTAGGAATCTTTGGGAGTAATGGATGGCTTCTAAAACATCTATAAATAGTTCTAATCTTCAAAAATTTTGACATTGATGCAATATTCAAAGGTTTTTGAAATTAAGCAATCTTTGAAAGTTTTCGGATCTAGTAATCTTCAAAAGTTTTCAGATCCAGCAATCTTCAAAGGTTTTTAGATCAAGCAATTTTTCAAAGGTTTTTAGATCAACCAATCTTCAAGTATTCAAAATTCTCATAGTATCTAAAACTCCTTTGAGCTTAAATTTCTGATCTAATTTTGATTTATACTTTGAAGCAAAGTTTTCAAAAATCAGAATCCTTCATTTTCTTTGAAAAATTATTTGGTAATTCATACTAAGTATTGAGCTTCATATTTCTTATATTTGAATTACCTTGGAGTATAAGTGTGCTAATCATTGTACTAATTTACTCTTTTGTGAGAGTTTTCTTTTGTACACAAAATTTCTTTATCATCATTCTTAGATGATTCAGAGCTATTGAATCGTTGGACCAAACAAGGGATTGTTGTTTGGAGAGGCGGGCTCTAGCCTAACAGAAGGAGTAGTTGTAAATAGGTGTTTTTCCACTAGGTAACGGAACTGATATAGTGGAATCCTTTGGTGTTTTGCCAAAGGCGAGGACATAGGCTGTGTTGAAGCCGAACCTCATAAAAATTCTTGTCTCCTTCTCTCTGCTTTACTTTATACTCTTTACTTGCTATTATTGTATGATTTAAAAGTGTAGGTTGCAGGTTCTTAAGTGAGAAAGAAACAAAGGTACTAGATATTTAGAAAGTATGTTTTGATTAATCGTTTTCGAAAACCCAAAAAGGGAGTACATTGGTTAATCTGCAAAAATCTTGATCAAGTAAAGTGCATACTAAGAGTTTACAGGGAAATCAACAAAAGTTTTAATATTTTTTATTGAGTGATTGAATTACCTTGATTTCATTGATTAACTTGTGATTTTAAATTTTAGTATTTTTAAGTGTGGTTATCATTCATATATATCTTGTTTTCTGGGTAATTAAAATCAAAAGCTTAAAAATCATTAAAACATAAAAAGAATCCAATTCACCTCGCCCCCCTCTTGGGAAGCTATTCCTCATTTCAGTTTCATTGATTTTCTTTGAGAGTTTTGCTTTAAAGTTCTTCCACTGATTTCATTTGATAAATCTTGGGTGGAAAAACTTTGAGGGTTGTGGTTCTTGCATTGTTATTGCAAGATACCTAAACTTAGATTTTGGTGTGCCAAAATCTTCTCCAAAAGACCAATCTTTCAAACAACTCCATTGTGCTTCGTATATTAGAATATCTTATTGAGTTTGTTTGATTCAACTTGCTTAGCATATTTGAAACCCTGATTTGATTTTGTGTTATTCATATATTGTGTTTCAAATCTTTCTTGGATATACACTCTAGATCTGAGCTGAAAATCTATACTTTATTGAGTGTTTAGTGCACATTAGAGCACTAAGCATATTTACATATCATTTGTGCTTGCAATATTGATTGATCTGTATTGGTGCACACATCTGCTTGTCTAGAAGCGTATTTTCATGTACAAACTTTATATACACATTGGTTGTATTCCAAGTGTGGGCTTGAAGAGGGAGACTAGCCCTGTGGAATAGTCCCAAATTGACTTAGACTCGGTTAGGAAAGCTAGGTGCACCATCCTGTTAAGGCATGTTGGTTGAGGTCATCCCCTTGAATTGACATGGTTGTATAGGTGCCGCTCCACCTATTTAAGTGAGCATTATAGTGGTAATCCTTATATTAGTGTGGCCAAGGTGGGGACGTAGGAAATTTGGCTGAACCTCGATAACATATTTCGTGTACTGTTTACTTTTCGCACCTAACTTTTACTACACGTGTATGTTTATTTATTGATTGTGTAGACTGACCCTAGGTTGTATTACACTATTGATAAAACTAATTAACCTAGGCGATAAATTTTAAATACCCAATTCACCCCCCCCCCGGCCGCTCTTGGGGTTGCACCAGAACTAACAAAGAGAGAAAGGGAAGAGAGGTAGGAAAGAAGGGAGAGGGAAGGAGAGTGCCAAGAAGAGAAAGTGGAGAAAGACAGAGGGAGAGTTAGAGTCGAGGATGAGGGAAGCTACTGGGATAAAAGAAGAGAAGGAAGGAAGGAAGGAGATGGGAAGGAAGAGAGTGGGGAGGCTATGTAAGAAAAAATAATTATAAAGGGGAAGTGGGGAGGCTGTCCTACGCCCAGCAAGGAGACCCGACTCAGCTGCATGGTCGGGTCACATCAAGTGGGTTTTTTTTTTCTTTTTTTCTTTTTTCTCTTTCTTTTGATTATTCCTTCTTTCTTTTTCTTTTTATTTCTTAGCAAACAGTGGTGACTTTGATCGTACTAGAATCCATATCTCTCAAAGCTTGAAACATGGAAGTTGTAGATATTCTTCTCGTCTTTTCCTAGGATTTTGAATCATCTCGATTAGAGCTTGGATAGGAAAATAATGCGCAAATTACGAACTGATGTCGGCTTTAGCTCTTGATAATTTTTATGTGATTAAAAAAATGCCAAAAATTTATAGATTGCTCAATAAAACCTCGATATTATAAATAAGACACAACGTTAAAATATTGAGAGTAATTAGGTATTTAATTAAAAATATAAGCCCCAATGCATGAATTAAAACACCTAATTACGCAGTTTAAGCGTGTAATCAGGTTTCTCTCTCTTTTCTCAGAAACCCTCTCTTCTCTCTCATTCTTCCCCTTGAACGATCTAAAACCCTAAGGTTCAGAGCTCTATTGTCCCTCTCTGATCTCTTGAAACTCTCTGTTCTACCTCTAATCTACTTAAACCCTACTCCCAACACCCCCTCTCACTTGTTATTCTCACTCTCTTTCCGCTCTTCCCCTCGAACGATTTGAAACCCTAAGGTTCATATATCTCTCATCTCTCTCTGATCTCCTCAAGCTCTAGCCTTTTGAATTCCTCTCATCCCCTCTAATCTACTAAAACCCTCTACTCTGCCTCTCTCTTTCTTCCTCTTGAACATTCGAAAACCCTAATCTTTAGACCTTTGAATCCCTTCTCTATTCATTCTCTCTGTTAACTAAAGCCCCAAATTTTTTTGCCTTCACAATGGCGAACTATAGACCACTCAAGGGTGTTCCAGTCATGGTGAAGTTTGTTCTGAGACCCAAGAGGGGTCTAACTAAGTTTTTGAAGATGCAGAAGATAAGTATCATCTCCTCCCTCCCCCCCCTCTTAAATCTTTGTTTGTTTTTTTTTTTTTTTTTTGTGTGGTATATGATTGTGTGTGTGCTTCATTATTGCATGTGGGTCGAATGTTGGTTTGAGTGTTGTGTTTGAGTGATTCTAGGGTTTCCTAGATTTAGGGGTTAGGGTTCAGGGACGAGTTAACTCATCTGCACCATAATCTGTTGAGTTTATACTGGGTTGACTTGCATGAGTCAACCCCTGGGATCATATGATTTCATATATACTTCGAGTGGGCCTAGTGGGCTTGGGGGTTTTCTTTTCTAAAATGTGTTCGACTTGGTGGGGGCTCAAGGTATTTTTTAAAATGCTGGGCTTATGGTTTTAAAATATTTGTGGGCTTGGGGTTTTAAAATTTTTGGCTCAGGGTTTGAAAATGTTTGTGGGCCTAGGGTTTTAAAGTGTTTATGGGCTTGAGGTTTTAAAATGTTGGGCTCAGGGTTAAAAAATGTTTGTGAGCTGTTGTTTTAAAATGTTTGTGGGCTTGGGGTTTTTAAACACTTGGGCTCAGGGGTTTTAAACGCTTGGGGATTTTTAAAAGGCTGGGTGGGCCTAGGTCTTTAAACTGGTTGGGCTCGAAGGGGTTTTTAAAACATGTGGGTTATGGGTTCAGTCCTAGTCCTAGTTTATTGGGCTTGGTTCAGGTTTAGTTTAGTGCTAGGCTTGGGTTTAGTTTAGTGCTAGGTCTAATGGGGCTAAGCTTGAGTTCAATTCTAATTGAGGATCAATGGGGCTAGGCTTGGGTTCAGTTCAGGTTTAGGTTTGAACCCAAATTTGGGTTTAGATTCCTACATTCACAAATTTCATCTACAGTTCAACATTTAGACTATAAAATAGGAAGAATAAGCCTATAGTTACCTATTGTCTTCCTCTCCTTCGGTCTTCTTAACCTACTCATGAGTTTGCTAGGTGTTTGTTTGTAGTGGACTTATGGGGGATTTGGCCTCTGAGTTCTGGAATGGGTGCACTAAGGAGTGCTTTCTTTCATATGGGGGGTAGTCTGGAACCAATGGGTGTGCCTCATAAGGGGATGACTCCAACCTTCAAGAGCCTTGAAGGATTGCTACTACTTTGAGACCTTCTTAAGGGACTTCTTTCTCTTGGCTTTTTTCTATCCTTCTTGCTCTCAGCCTATGTATATACTCCTTATCTCCTTCCCAATTGTGTCCTTGCTCTGTGTGAGACTCCCCTATTTATAGGGTTGGTCCTAGGTCAACTTAGGCAAGGTCAAGCCTTTCTTTTATTCCTTCTTTCCTTCCAAGTAGCAATCATTCCAACAATTATTCTTTCCCTAATTCTTGTGATTTGGCTGATCCTCCAATCAATGGAGATTCTGGCCGCAAGTCTGAGGAGGGAACATTTCAAATTTTGCTTGATCTTTTGTAATATTTCTTTGGAGATTGTTTCCAAATTGGTTCTCAACTGAGGTATCTCTACACACATGTTTAATTTTTCTAATTTCTTCATTTAATAGCTCTTCAATTTACTCATTTTCTTTCTAAATTGGTGGACAAAGATCCTAGGGATGCTTCAGAATATTCCAGTGCATTGGCGCCATTCAAAGATTTTGATTTTTTTTTTTTAGTATTTCCTTGTATTGTATTTCCCTATATTTGTTGTACCTCATGACTTGGGCCCGTGCCTCTTAATGAAATGTTTTATTTCGTTATGCATGTGTGGGCCTTTACTCACATATGAAAACAAAAAGGATTAAAAATTCAAAAAATTTCAATTAATCAACAAATTTTGACAAAACAAATGATTTTACAAAAATTCCTAACACCACTTAAATTCCCATGATGTGGTCTTGAAATAACTGGTTAAGGATCTAATAATGACTTGATGGGCACTTATGAACATGGCTAGGTAATTAAATCACTTATAGCCCTACCAAATTAGGAATGGTCAATGAAGAATTAAGGATGAACAACCCCAACCTTTGGATCAAGATTTGGGCTATTTTGATTCAGGACCCTTGTTTATTAAATGGGTGACTTGATTCATAGTTAAGATGACCTAATAAAACTTAGGGCTTCTACAGCTACCCCTCTTTATAGGCATTGTTGCTTTAAAATGAAAGTGGAGGTTGGTCCTCTATTATTTTGTAGCAACATAACTATAAAGATAAAATACACCTTTTTTTACCAGGTTGGAGCAATGCCTTAAGTGAGTGAGCTATTAATTGCCAAGAAGAAAAAAATTAGTAGTTAGCAGACTTTGACTGAAAGTTAGTGGTTATTGAGCCTTGACTAGAGGTTAGTGGTCAACAAGGAGAAGTTAGTGTTTAGTAGGGACCCATGAAGGGTTAGCATTGAAAGACCCGCAAAGGGTTGAAGATGACTGCTCGAGTGTAGGATCCCGAGTACCAAAGTATCTTCTTGATTAAAGATGGCTGCTCAAGTGAAGGATCTCGAGTACCAAAGTATCTTCTTAATTGAAGATGACTGCTCGGGTGTAGGATCCTGAGTACCAAAGTATCTAAAGATGACAGCTTGGGTGTAGGATCTCGAGTACCAAAGTATCTGAATATGACTTCTTGGATGTAGGATCCTGAGTACCAAAGTATTCGAAGATTGTAGATGATGGCTCGGGTGTAGGATCCTAAGTTCCAGGGTATCTGAAGATGACTGCTCGGGTGTAGGATCCAGAGTACCAAAGTATCTGAAGATGATTGCTCAGGTGTAGGATCTTGAGTACCAAAGTACCTTAAGATAACTACTTAGGTGTAGGATCCCAAGTACCAAAGTATCCAAAGATGACTGCTCGAGTGTAGGATCCCAAGTACCAAAGTATTTGAAGATGACTGCTCGAGTGTAGGATCTCGAGTACCAAAGTATCTGAAGATGACTGCTCAGGTGTAGGATCCCGAGTACCAAAGTATTTGAAGAGTGTAGATAACTACTCCGGTGTAGGATCTCGAGTACCAAAGTATCTGAAGATGACTGCTTGGGTGTAGGATCCTGAGTACCAAAGTATTTGAAGATTGTAGATGACTGCTCAGGTGTAGGATCCCGAGTACCAAAGTATCTAAAGATTGTATATGACTGCTTGGGTGTAGGATCCCGAGTACCAAAGTATCTAAAGATTGTATATGACTATTTGAGTGTAGGATCCCGAGTACCAAAGTATCTGAAGATGACTACTTGGTTGTAGGATCCTGAGTACCAAAGTATCTAAAGATTGTAGATGACTTCTTAGGTGTAGGATCTTGAGTACGAAAGGATCTGAAGATTGTAGATGACTACTCGAGTGTAGGATTCTGAGTACCAAAGTATTTAAAGATAACTGCTCAGGTATAGGATCCCGAGTACCAAAGTATCTGAAGAAAACTGCTTGGGTATAGGATCCCAAGTACCAAAGTATCTGAAGATGACAGCTCGGGTGTAGAATCCCAATTACCAAAGTATCTAAAGATGACTACTTGGGTGTAGGATCCCATATACCAAAGTATCTTCTTATGACTACTCGAGTGTAGGATCCCGAGAGCCAAATGAATTTTTATGATGACTACTTGGGTGTAGGATCCCAAGAGCCAGATGAATTTTTCTAATGATTACCCGAATAAATGAGATAGTCAGGACAACTTGGAATAGATCTCTTGGAAGAGATTTTTTGAATTTGAGAGGTGTAAATGGCCTTAATATTTGAAAAACCTCTTCCGAGGCCTAAAGACCAGTGCCCCAGTTTCTAGGGTAGACAGAACAATTTGGAAGGAATTGCTTGGTTTTGAGGACCAATGCCCCAATTTCAAAGTAGACAACACAATTAGGGACTATAGGTTGATGCCCTAGTTTGAAGGTGGTCAACACAATTTGGACCAGGGTCAGTGCCCCAGTTTCAAAGTAAATGACTCAGTTTGGACCTTGCTCAATGCCTCAATTTCAGACTAGATGACTTAATTTTGACTTAGTTTAGTGCCCTAGTATGAGAGTAGACAATGAAAACCGGACCGCGGGTTGGTGCCCTAGTTTCAAAGTAGAGGACACAATTTGGACTTGGGGCCGGTGCCTCAGTTTCCAGGTGGACAACACATATTGGGACTAAAGGCTGGACAATAGTATTGGGATCCGGGGGCTAATGCCCCAATTTCAAGGTAGACAACTCAACTTGGATTCGAGCACAGATGCCTCAGTTTCAATGTAGGCATCATAATTTGGACCTAGGTCAATGGCCCAGTATTTGGACTTAACAAGGATTGCTTATACAGGGACGAAAGGAGATATGCAAAGCCCATACAAAAAGATAAGGGTGACTGAATGATGCTATGTTATGTATGTATGTTGCTACATGTATGCATGTTGGAATGCAGGGATATGTATGATATGTATGACGTGTGTGCATGTGTAACAACCAGAAAATCTATATCATTTTTTTTCCAAATAAACTTTACTATATAATTTAATTTACTCCGATACCCTTGGATTATCTACTATAACATCTCAGGCCCCAAATGAGCACTAAGGAAACCTTGTTCATTTTGCACACCTACGTAGTGGGAAAACATAAAACTGAACATCCATATTTACAATACCAGAATTCAATAATTCCTAAAAATATATATACACAAAAACACATCTCCTAGTAACATCCACCAAAAACCCTAGAAAACTACCCAAAAACACATCTCTCTAAAAATACTTACCCCACAACCAGGGCAGTGCAATAATCCCTCTATCAGCGAGCCTAATCTGCCCGTTTAGTTGGATCACTTGAAAAATGTTAAATCACTAGGATGAGACAATGCTCAGTAAGAGGAAATATGCTATTAGTAGTGTGTGGCAATTGAGTTCCATAAATACTATACTGATAAATATCTAAAACAGTAAAAGCTGGTAAAACAATATACAGTACAACTTACATCTATTATAGTTTAAAAATACAATTGTAATATCTGAGTTTTCTTCTTTTTCATACTTTTGGTATCATAATATATTTTCTAATTTTTAGTAAATCTACATACATATACATATATGTGATATTTATCCTGAAAAACTGTACGTCATGACTTAACCCCTCATGATAGGGTTGTGCGGCTCATAGGCGGACTTAACTCTAGTTGGCCTACCAGGATAAGTCATCTGTAACTCTACCAATTCTTAGACCGACCATATGAAATCATTCGAAGGCATGGTATTGGTATCTACCTCATCCAACTAGCCACCTCAACCCAGTCTACTGGGGAGCCTGCAATCTATCCAGGCATGGTTGACGAAATCCTCCACACACTATTTTATATGTGTAGTTGCACTCTGATCTGTAATAGCAATGGTACCGTGCTCTGCTGATATCTAAACTAATTCATCAGAATCTGATACTATATAATACTATTTTCTATATATGCATCTTACTATTTCATCATAATTCCAAAATAACCATAACACCGAAAACTATTCTGAAAATACTATAATATCTAAATTGTAGTAGTTGTAATAACTGATTTGTAATATCTGAATTCTATAAACTGTAATATCATAGTGTTATGGCTTTAATATTCTGGGAATCATGGAAATCTATAAATGTTATAAAATATCTGTCTGTATATACATTGTAATTCATAATTCTGTAAAATCTGATAAAATATATTTCTGTATAATTACTATAAATCATAGTAATCTGAAAACTGTATGATTTCTATATTGATCTGATAATGTCTCATGCCACACAATTAAATAAATAAATATTCCATTTTCTAAAAACTGTATCTTTAAATTGACAAATAATTTGCGTACTGAATAATAATATGGAAAAATATATAATTTACTGATAAACATTCCTTAATTCCTAGCATAGCATATTTCTCTTACCTATCTGACTAGAAGGCTTGCCTCCAATTCAACCCTCACACCCTTGGTGTATCAAACTCAAAATCCTGTAATTACATGTACACAAATTCCCCAATAAAACACTGAATTCTCCCAAAAATCATCATACTCACATTTCATGAATCTGCCGATTCGTAATTTCCTAAACTATAATTTACCTGGTTTCTTGGAAAAATAAATGTAGAGAACCGGAGAATTATAGCAATTAAATAATAAAAGAAAAGGAGAAAAATGATTTTTCCAAGGGGTCTCAATAGGGACTCATCAACGAGCACGGAATATTTGTCGATGAGTGGCCTCTTGGGAATGTCGATGAGGACACATGTCTCATCAATGAAGAGAAACTGAGAGGGATTATATTAGAGCCTGAAGTTTGTCAACAAAGGTTACGAGTTCGTCGACGAGCTTTCTTCTTGGACTCGTCGATGAAGTGACGTGGCTCGTCGACGAGGCCACATTCTATAAATATCCCAAATTTGGGTTTTCAGCAAGGAATTTCATGCAAAACTCTCCCTCTCTCTCTAGAATTCATCTTTCCCACATTTTCTTTAGGATTTTGGCTTCGATTCTCGCCAGTTCGATGATCGGAAGCTACCACGTTACTGCTAGGAAGATTCTTTACAATACTGTCATATCAGAATTTTGATTTGAAGTATTTGTGTACCATCCCAAAATTTCGAAAAGTTGGTTTTTTTAAGTTTTATAAGTTATTGGGTATTTCTGGACTGAGGGGGATGTGTTGGAAGGTGTTATACATGTATATGTTGATTTGTTGGAATATGTGAATTTTAGGGTGTTAAGCTGGGAACACACATGAGTAGGTCTGTTTAGGTTTGTGGGCTTCTTAGTAAGTCAGGTAAGGGCATAAACTAAGTTAGCATTTTTCATGAAATTATTTATTATTATACAACAATTATTTTTAGAAATTATATGTGTAATACAGGGTTTGAAAATATTGTTGTTGAAGAGGAAAATAGATTTAATACATTTTATCAGAAAATATGATTTCAGATTAGATTTTATGTTTAGAATATTATTCATATTTGTGTGGCATGAGTATAGGTTTCCATGTATGTGTTAGCTTTGGTGCAACCCCAAGAGGGGGTGAATTGGGAATTTAAAAATTATCACCTAGGTCAATTGGTTTAACTGCAGTATTACTTAACCAAGGTCAGTCTATGCAATCAACAAATAAACATACACGTGCAGTAAAAGTAAAGTACGAAAAGTAAACAATATATGCAATATGTTATCGAGGTTCGGCCAAATTGCCTACGTCCTCGCCTTGGCTACACCAAAACAAGGATTCCACTACAACTCACTTAACGGGTGGAGTGGCACCGATTACAACTAGGTCAATTCAAGGGGTTAACCTCAACCAACACGCCTTATCAGGATGGCGCACCTAACTTTCCTAACCGGGTCTAAGTCATTCCAGAACTATTCAAAAGGACTAGTCTCCCTCTTTAGACCCATGCTTGGAATACAACAGATATGAAATTTTATGTACAAAGAAATACGCTTCTTCATAAGTAGATATACACCAGTATAGCTCAAGCAATATTGCAAGCACGAATGATACGTAAATATGTTGAGTGCTGTAATGTGTGCTAAACACTCAATCAAGTATGATAATGAATCAAGATCTAGAGTATGTATCTAAGCAAGAATTGAAACACTATATTTGAATATCACAATATCATATAAGTTTCAAATATGCTAGCTAGTTGATTCAAACAAACTCAAAAAGATATTCTCAATGTACTAAGCACAAGGAGTGTTTGAATGCAAACTTTAAAAATGATTTTTGCACACAAAAAATATAGGCTTGGGTGTCTTGCAATGACAATGCAAGAACCACAACCTTCTAAGTCTTTCCACACAAGATTTATCAAATAAAATCGATGGAAGAACTTACTACTATACTCTCAAATAAAATCAACCAAACAATATAGCAAATGAGAGTACTAGCTAGGAATATTAAGCACAATCACTTTAGAAATACTCACAACATTTAAAAAATCAATAAAAATGGAGTGCATAAGTGTTTGGGAGTAGTATAGACTAAAAAGAGATTTTTGAAATTGAGAGAATTTTGGCCTTAATCAAATTTCTAATCCTGTCTAATTATTACAAATGAACATGTATTTATAGGCAAGGAGGATTTTTTGACCATTGGGGACTCAATGGGGATAATTAAATTTGTTTTAAAAGCCATTAAGAAAATCAACCCAGTTTACCCCATTTAAAAATTAGTAAAAAATATTTTAACCCGAGAGCTTCGGGTGCCCAAACAGACTTAGTGACAAAATCATTTTAAAAGGGTTTGGGTGCCCAAAATTAAGCTCGGGTGGCTGAAATAGAGTAAGTAGCCAAATGTTCGTAGGTTCGGGTGCCCGGTTCCAAGTTCGGTTAATCGAACCAACCAATTCGGTCGCCCGAGCCCATTTTGAATGTGATCGTTCGGGCGCCCGAGTAGTTGAAAACGAACTTGACACAAGTTCGGGTGCCCAAGGAAGATATGCTCAAAAAGGTTCAGGCTCCCGAAACATTAAGTCAACATGTTGACTTGTTCGGTCGCCCGAGCCATTTTACATAGCTTGGGTTCGGTCGCCCGAACCCTTTCAACCTTTTCAATTTAAGGTCCATTTTAGCCAAATTTAATTCCCCTGATATGTAAGTGATATGAGAACTATTTGTACATTTATTTAGGGACCTAAGGACTTTCTATCCTATCGAAAAAATCCGGTGTCAGTCAACCTTGATTCCTAAGGTCTTTTTAAGGTCTGTGTAGGTAGCTAAAGTCCAACTAGGGTCGATTTGAGCATACCTACCTATCATGTATGATGCAAATTATTACAAGCCATAGGAGTGTACAGTCCATAATAATATTGCATTCCCATAATGAAGAAAGTGAAAAAGAGATATAAATACAACACATACTTATTCATTCATTGGCACAAACACCGCACGCCATCATGATGTCTTTCAATTCATATATGTGCGCAATGTGAACCTGCATGCAAACCTTAGTACAACTATCAGTACCAAGATTATTTGTCATGATCAAAACTAGGTGTGACCTATCAAGTCAACAATCTCCCCCTTTTTGATGATGACAAATACTTTATGCAAAAGTGGATACAACCAAGAAAGGCTCCTCTTGACTTTATGCATAAAGACAATTAAAGCCCAATGTACGCAATGTAAATTTATTGGTGTACCCAATTTTGCATCTTCTCCCCCTTTTGGCAATAGCAAAAAGGGCTAAGAAATATAGCATGAAGGAAAAAGAAGTCATTTAGATACAAAAACATATATTAGGAGGATTGTTGAAATTTTCGGCAGTTGAAAATAGACCATTCCCAATCATAACTTTGTACCCTAGTGACCTGTGTTGAGTCTCAATCAATAGTATAAAGCACATATTCATCAATCAACTCAACCAGTACAATATCATCAAGAATTATGACTTTTAGCATCCAAAAAGATAATATAATCATATAATGCACAATGAATGACAAAGTATGAAGTATAGCAATTTGATCACACAAACTATAAAATGGGCTATATTGAGCTGACGGTTTATTATTCCGAAATTATGTATTTTCATATATATAATGCGGTGCAGTTTTAAAATGCCATTTCGGATGCAATTAAATCATGACAATAATGTGTTTACACGAAACCTTATGCTAGCCACACACTGATAATATAATTTGTCTTACTGAGAAGTGTCTCACCCCATTATACAAATCATTTTGCAGGTCCTACAGGGAATCAAGCCTAACATACTACAGGGCTGGGATTAGACAGTTAATAGTAATTGTTAGAGTTGGTGAGACATTAGACAACAGTTTTTGTTCTTTTTGGGTTGTAATATTGTGATATGGAGTTATGTATGTATGTATTTGGGAACAGTTAGAACTTTGGTAATAAGATTGAGGTAATTTCTTCTTAAGGTTTTATTTTTAGTAATGATAGGTGCACCCGGGATTCCTTAGTTAGGGCGGGTTGCAGTATTTATGGTATCAGGGAGACTTATATGTTTTACTAGCACTCCAGGCCCACTCTCGGGTTCGGGGGCACTACACCCTCGTTAAAAAAAGTATGAATTATAAGTCTTGAATCTGCGGACCTCCAATATTAATTCTGTAGGGCTTTAATTGGTTGCTTAATTTAAAATAAAGTGAACTTGTCAACACTTTGTACCTTATGCAACCTAATTAATTACACTACACCTCACACTACAAAATCATTAACATGACTTTGGGGAATGCAAGTTTGAAAGTGTAGATAAATTTTAACATTATATTATATAAAGTTTTCCCCAAATTTCACACAATTAATTTTGAATTTGTCACCTTTCTTTTTTAGAATATTTATGTTAAATTATTAGTTAAATGAAAAGGTAATGACAATACAATTAAACAAGTTCCATTTTATTCTATAATTAATATATTAATTAATTCCTAACTATTTATAACTACTCCCTATTTACTTTCAAGTTACTACTAATCTATCTTAAAACTATGATATAGTTTTTATGCTTGTAAAAATAAAAGTCAATAGATTATTTTACTTTTGCGATATTTGAAGTTTTTTATTTATGATTTTATTTATATCTCTTTAGGATTTGCAAATTTGGTTATTCGAACAATAGATTCCACAATGCTTTATTACCCTAAATGGAGATCACATCTTCAACCAAACTAGCCTTTGCTTTGATCTTTGAAAGAATGAGGGAAATGAAAAGATAAAAACCTGAATTTGAAATTTAGGTGTTGTTTGGTTAGGATCTAGATTTACCTCATTCCTTTTAAAATCTAAAACATATGCATTTTAGCTTAAAAACAATAAAATGACTTTTGTAAAGTTTGCCAAATGATTCCAAAGGGATCCATTAAAAACCAACTTTTAACATCTTCATTTTTGTCTTTTCTTATTTCTTAGATACATATAAGGTTTAAATGTTTAACTTCCCACTTCTATTATCATAATATTCATCATTATTTTTTAAATATTTTGGATTGAGGGATTTTTGTTGGAACTACTGCTTTGGCCATGTTTTTAAAAAGTGCAACTTCTAAAGGGATGGTAAAGTTCAATTATGGTCTCTTACATATAATTAATTTCATGTTTCATTTTTAAATTGTTGCATTAATTAATTAGTTAAACTTGACATTCTAGTAAGGTGCAAAACCCCTAGGCATTACTTGACTTGATCATCTTTCATCAACTCGTACAACATGATGAAGAACATTACAAAACATTACATGATGTGAAAAATATAAATGAATTCACAAAAAAAAACTTATAAAACAAGGAAATCATAAAGAAGATTTAAACCACAAAGTTCACCAATAATTAGTTAAATATAAACTAGTAATAAGAAATTTCATCAATGTCTAGAAGCTTTTAGTGAATAGTACATGAACAAATTAAATAACATGAAAGGTAAAACTTCAAGGTATAAACCTTTTTGTGCCTTGAAAATCACTAAGTTTTTAGTAATTTGTCTTGTTATCTAGGAGAAAATTATTCCTAACGATATTAAAGTGATATAATTCCCCTCTTTTTTAGTAAAGTTTGTTGGCTTTTTGAGTCCAATCTCTGTTTTGACTCTGACAAACTATAGCATCTCATGAATGTGCTTAGTGAATGAATAGGTAAAAACTTAGATAGAACAAGTGATGATGAAGTGTGGAAGCCAAGACAAAACTTAAAGATTACATTAACTTGGGTATTCCTTGGACATACAACGAGCAAGGAACGAAGACTTTACCATGTTTTAATTGTAAATAGTACTGGGTTTTTGGTCTGTAATAATTACATATCATGCATGGTGTGGGTGGATGCTCAAAGTAAAGACCATAGATTTACCCTAAGGAACCAAAGTTTTCATAGAAAATCTTTTTGACAAATCACAAAGACAAAATAGGCCAAATACACAAGTTTATTTCATGCTCAGTGGACCGACCCATAATAGCCTTATTGAACTCAGTCGACCGACCATCAATCAACCGAACACTTTTGAACTACATCTTCCTCAGTCGACCGACGACCTATAATATCTAAGTTTACTTTTTGGCCAGTCGACCGAAAATTTGCTCGGTCGACCCAAGGTTGTCATTTGGCCTTATTTTAGTGCTCACCCGACCGGCGAAATGAGCACATTTTTTACCTATAATATCTGAGTTTACTTTTTGGCTAGTTGACCAACAATTTGCTCGGTCGACCCAAGGTTGTCATTTGGCCTTATTTTAGTGCTCACCCAACCAGCGAAATAAGCACATTTTGTGCTCAGCCGACAGACCATTGGTGCTCAGTTGACCGTCCAAGAACGACCTCCGACCAAGTATCGAACGCTTATAAATCACCCTTGCTCAGCCGAGTAGAAATGTGCTCAGTCGATCGAGACTCTCAGGTTGGCTTAAATTTTCAGTGCTAATTAAGCCAATTTTTCAGCGCTAATTGTCATTAATTTTGCAATTAAACATTTTTGAAAATGACAAGCATATCCCTAACGGTCATATTTTGTGGGAGCTCTATATATAGCCCATTCCAAAGCACAATTAAGCACTTTTGATTAGCTAAAAATACTCTCTAAAATTTTTGTGCTATATTTTCAAATGCATTCATGTTCAAGCATATACTTCATCTCTTTCTTATATCCACTTGTTAATATCATTGTAGAAAGAGAGCCTCTAATTCATCTTCTTCACTCGCAAAGTTATTGCAACTTGAAGTTAGAATGAGTATTATGAGAATCATAGACATTCATTGTAAAGCTTATACTCTCTCATTCATTCATATTCATAAATCATTTTTAGAGAGTGAGCTTGAGTTTATCCCTTACTATTTCATTGATATATTTTGTTGGGAAAACTCTCTAAGGCTTGGGAATCTTTGCACACTCATTACAAGATTCATAGCTAGTTTATTTTTGTGCTTCTTGAAAAATATTTTTGAAAAGTTAATCATCATCTCCTACACTCTTTGCAGAAAAATACTATTGACTTTTTGAGTATGATCTCTATTTTGATGCTGACAAAGTACTTATATCTTATGTATGTACTTTGTATGTGAATAGGTTTAAAATTCAGCACATATAAGATTAAAGGGACTTGGAAGCCATGAAGCACAGAAAGCTCGTATCACACACTTTGCATATTCCATGGATTAGAATATCAAGAAAAAAGACATATTTTATCTTGTAAATGCATTTTAGTTTTTCATCTGGGTCTGTAATATGGTCTATAATAACTAATGCATCAAATGTATGATAGGTTGAATAATCTCAATGACCATAGATTGACCTTAGGACCCCGTGAACATAATGAAAAATCCCCAAAAATCAAATATCACACTTATAATTATAGGGACAAAACTTATGAGACCAAATAGGATTTAAAAGCACAAAATTTATGGTCTCGGTCAACTGAACCCTTGGTAGTATTAATGCCTCGATCGACCAAACCGGTCAGAAGTCAACATGTTGACTTTGCTCGATCGACCGTTCTATTTTGAACGCACCTTCCTAGGTCGAACGAACCATAAAGGGTCTAACACGCCAACTACTTGGTTGACCAAACCTTGTAGTTCAAATTAGCCTTGGTCTACCGAACCTAGATGAGTAGCTGACCAAACTTTGCCTTGGTCGACCAAACCCACGAAGGGTTCAGAATCGCCCTAAGATGGTCAACCAAATCCATAGTTCAAATTTGCCCTAGTCAACCAAACTTATTAAAGTGGCCGACCGAACCTTGTCCCTGGTCGACCCAACCTCTCGAGTTGGTCAATTTTTTACCGCAAGTAAACAAGGTTATTTTTAATTAGACATTATTAATATTTTTTCAAAATGACCTCCATGTCCCCAACAATCATATTTTCACCCAACTTTATATATACCCCTTCATAATTCATAATTAGTAAGATGATTAGTTAGAAAAATCTCTCAAATTTTTATATCCTATTTTCATCTTCCTAAGCCTATTTCCATCCTCTCTTTATTATTATTTTGAAAAATCAATTTCTAAAGAGAGTGTTTTACATATATTGGGCATTTGCTTTTTAAATCATATAGTTTTTACTCTCATGTTGCATATGTATTTTATATCTTATTTTGAGAGTATTATTTTAGTTTCTCCCACATATTTCATTTGATAAATATTCTTGGGAGTTAATATTATTTTCTTGTAAATCTTGCATATCATTGCAAGATTCAAAGGCTCACTTGATTTTGTTTGCAAAAATATTTTTGAGCCATAAACCCTAAATTCTCCAACACTTTATTTAGAAAGATATTTTTGAAGAAATTTCTTATTTGGGCATAAAATATTTGAGCACTCATCATACACATTTTTACTCAAAGATTATATTGAGAAAAACATCATACTCACACTAAGCTTATTTTTATATCATACGTGAGTGTATTTTGAGCTGTAGTATTGTACACATATGCTTGTATTAGAAGCATATTTTGTTGTACAAAATATTATATTTAATTATCTGTGGTATTCCCGACGAGTTGTCAGAAGAGGAAGACTGACCCTGTGAATAGTTCTGAATTGCTTAAACTCGGTTAGGTGAGCACCAGACTGGTTCAGACCCGGCTAAAAGAACTAGGTGCACCATCCTATTAAGGTGTTGTAAAGGTTGGGGTCAGCCCCGTTAATCTGACCTGGGGTATTCCCTTACCTAGTAAGGAGAGGAAGATTGTAAACGGTGTCGCTCCACCCGTAAGTGAGCAAATTTAGTGAATCCTCTTGCTTTTGAGCTTGAGGCAGGGACATAGGCATTGTTGGTTGAACCCCGATAACATTTCTTGTGCCTAATTTTAATTTTTGCAATTTAAATTCCTACACTTGAATGTTTATATTTTATTATTGTGTACGATTGTGAATTACTGAGCCTGCTATTTATGCTTTGAATATTTGCTCAGTTAATTGCTTGGGGAATTGATACTGTTTTAGAAAGACCCTAGGTTGTGTACTATTGACTGCGATTTGAACCAAACCTAGGAAGGATAATTTTTAAATACCCAATTCACCCCCCCTCTTGGGAATACACCAATTCCAATAATTGGTATTAGAGTCTCCTTGCATAGACTTAAATATTTTTTTTTTTGGCAAAAGATTGCAATTGCTCAAGTTGGTGTATCCTCATTCGGAGGGGGATAGTCACCTACTAGCCCTCCATTATTTGTGTTGTAAATTACACCCACTAGAAAATTAGATTGAGCGTTTTTATAGAATCTATGAATTGGAGGGCTTGGCAAGTGATTGTTGGAGGAACTTATATGCAAATGAATGAAAATGATACTACTTTAGTGCATGCAAATTCAATTGTCATGGACATGCTATATTTCATTTTAGATTGTAACATTTTTTATTGAGATTATGGCATGTAAGAGTGCACAGGAGATCTGGGTTGAGCTGGAAAAAAGATATGGAGAGATACAGGATAAGGAGATTGCCACTCTAGAAGCTCCAAGATCAGACGATCAGGTAGTGGCAGATCATTAGCTTACAGCAATAACCAACGAGGAGGTATGTATCTCACCTTTTGGTTCAATTAATATTGCATATGATGATTCATTTGTTGATTCTTGCAACATATTATTTGATGAATCTTCTATTGAATGTTGTGATAATCCTGCTGATGACACATGCAGTGATTCATATAATGATGGTGTTAAATTTTGTGATGAATCATGTGTTAAATTCAATGATGAAAGCATGGCCTGTAATGAAAAACTAGAAAATACCTTAATGAAAATGCATAAATTTCTAGTTAGGTTATCTAAGAAGGAAATGCTTTTGAAAAATGAAACTAAAAAGATGGAAAAGCAATTAGACAAATTAAAAGAGTATCATGCCATTCTTGAAAAGAAAAAGATTGAAAATACGTTGAGAATTTTCTGCTTAGAGGAAGAAACATATTATTATTCTAGAGTTATAATCAAAACTAAAAATGAAAAGAATAATCATAATGAACCCTTCACAGTTAAAAAGAAAAATCTTTTCAAAAAGGTTGTTTGCATAAAACCCATGGTCTGGCCTCATCGAGCAAGAATAGGACAAATAAGCATTGCCTTTCACAAAAATCCAAAATTTGCTTATGTCGAAAAATGAAATGGCACATTCAGTTTACTTATCCATCTAGAAGTGCCAGAGGCCTAGATAAGGAGATGGCGTGCATAATTATAAAAGCGAACCCTGTAGGACTTGAGAAAGAGTGGGACCAAATAAGAATTAAATATTCGTCTTAAATTCCTCCTTTGTTCCTAGGTTTAGGGGTCGTGATGACCAAAAGGCTAGGAAGTGGTCTTTGATTAAAATTTCAAATCTTAGTATGTGCATTCATTATACACTATCATTATATATTAAGATCATTAAAAAATTAAGCCAAGATGAAATCTCAAATAAAATATCCAATCTTAACTTAACACGAATATATATCATAATGATTGGATAAAATATGAAAACATTGGCTATAGCATACTTGAATGAAAATTCACTTCCAAATGGACAAGGCATTCTTGCTTGGTAAATAATTCTAAATGCTTAACTCATGCTTAAAGATAAAATATCTTAAGTTAAGTAATTGTTGTCCATTTCACAGAGATGAGCTTTAGGGATCCACCCTAATCTCATTAATCAAAATCCAGTTATCACTCTAGGTATAAGCATCAATGATAATAAATTCCATATCTATCTAGTGCTAATAAAAAGTCATCCTCCTTGTAATCAAAATTAGTGGCATCCATGAGGGGTTGTTCCCTTTGAGTTCAAAATATAAATCCTCTAATAGGAAATCTTTACCACACCATGATCACATTTGGTAAAAAGTCACCTATTCCTTGGTTCGTATCCTTGCTTTAAATTGTGATTATATTTATAGGATACTGTCCATTCTCCGAAGAGCATTGTTCAAGAAAATTCATATGCTCATAAATGCTCTTTGCCTAATCGGTTGGACATATTCAATTCCATGCAAATATCTTGAATCACATCCACTCATAATGAATACTCTTCGAACTTAACAGAAATTTAATTGTTAAGAGTATTTATCCAAACTCGCTTCACAAGCTCTCAAAACTTTAAGTCAAACCCTTCAGAGCTTTATTTCCTTTTGAATTTGATTGAATGGCTAAAGTGATTGCTATAGGTTTTAATATATATGGAAACACAAATAACCAAGAAACCTATGCACGCACAGTAAGACTCTAAAGCCATTCTGATCTTGAGCCTCTCACGAATTAAGATTCATAAGAAAAGAGGCTAAATAGGCTTAGTTCATGTAAAGAAATATTCATTGTGACTTTTTGGTCCGATAAGCCTATGTTCCAAATGCCAAGTTTAAATCACTGAAAGTCTTATAACTCTTGGCTAAAGAACTTGAAAATGAAAAAGGCATAAATGGATAAGTGCATAACTCTGGGGGGGCATCATCTTCATAATTCTTTAAATTAAATGCTCTCATTATCTCATAACCTTCATGTCTATAACTCAAGAAATTAATCAAGGCCTCGTCGATGAACACAGGGGATTCATCGACGAGAATACATGAGGGTCTCATCGACGAGGACTGTCTCGTTGACAAGAAGATACCGAGAAGGGATTTTTAGCAGTCTGAAATTCGTCAACGAAGGGTTTATGTTCGTCGATGAATCTGGGTCTATAAGCACTTTTAAAACCAAATTTTCACAGAAATTTGGCATAGGAAAACCCTTCTTTCTCTCTCTAAAAGCCCTTCTCCCCTTTTCTCTTTGATCCCAACTACGTTTCTTGCAGGATCAACGATCTAAGGTCACCACGACGCTTCTGGGAAAGTTCTCAGCAAGTTTGTTGGAGCGGATCGTTGGTGGGGTTGGTTTGAATTTCATCTTAATTTCAAGGTAAGACATTTTATTCAATTTTTGCCTTTCCCATAGTTACATAAAATGTAGTACATGGAGAAATACTGATGTTTTGTTCTGGGAGATGCTGTTTTTCAGGGTGTTGAGTGGGGAACCCTGCGGGTGTAGGACCAAGCACAGTAGCGGACTTTTGCAGAAATTAGGTAAGGGAAATATGCCATGCTATGAGTTTTTAGAAAAGTTATCAGAAATTCTATGCATATATATATATATATATATATTAGTTTATTACCTACTTTTACAGAATATGAGTTTTAATGTTTATGTGGCCTAAGTAGATACTTACATGATATAGAAATTATATAGTTTTTTCCTAGAAAATCATGATTTACAGTATATACAGATATAGACAGATATAAACAGATATTTATCAAAAAATTATTACAGATTTTATTCAGATTAGTATATTACAGTTTTTATTCAAATCAGTAAATTACAATTTTTATTCAGATCAGTATATTATATTTATTACAAAACGTCATGTTTCCTAATACCATAAAACTCAGATTATACAGATTATATAGACAAATTATACAGTCAGATTATACAGTCAGATATACAGTTATAGCAATCAGATGCTACAGTTATATTATTCAGATATATAGTATTTCCAGCACAGAATTATAGTGTTATGGTTATTTTGGAAACATGATGAAAACAGTAAGGTAATTATAGTAGTATATATATATACAGTATCAAATCCCTGAGAAAATATTACAGACAGATATAGTTGTCAGAGCACAGTACCATTGCTATTTACAGAATAGAGTGCAACCATATATCTCAGATAGTGTGTGGGTACCATCAATCGTGCTCAGAATGGATGCAGCTCCCCAGTTTCTAAGTTGAGGGGGCCCGGTTTGATGAGGTAGCAGTCCAATTCCGTGCCTAGGAAAGGATGCATTTTGGCCAGACTGAGGAAGGGTAGAGTACAGTGACTTACTTGGAGGGCCAACTAGAGTTAAGTCCCACCTACATGCTACACAACCCTATCATAAGGGGTCAAATCATGATATACAGATTTTCGGGGAAAAAACACAGTTATGTATATGTATATAGTTTTACAGCATTCGACAATATAGTATGATATTAGAAGTATGACAAGTAGAAAAATTAAGATGATACAGTTATATTATAAACTGCGACAAATGTAAGATATATTTTTACTGATTTATCAGTTTATACAGTTTATAGATGTTATTGTAATAGTTATAAAACTTGGTCATCACACACTAGTAATAACATATTTCCACTTACTAAGCGTCGTCTCACCCCATTACTTTAACATTTTTCAAGTGAGCCAGCTAGGTGAGTAGATTAGGCTTGCAGATAGAGTGACCCCATGATTGCCCTGCCTATAAGGTAAGTGTGTATAAAGCGTTATGTTTTGGGATGAATGGTACTAGTGAGAAATGTAAAATGTAATTATAGTTTGATAACACTGTATTATGGTATTGTATGTATATGTATGGTTGTATGTCTTATGTTTCCACTGCATAGGTGTGTCTATTATGTACAGGAATACCTCAATGCCCATCTGAGGCCTGAGATGCTATAGCAGGGGTATCAAAGTAGTTTATTTTTGTTTATTTATAAACAAAAATGGTGTAATTTTTGGGTCGTTACATATATTCCTTAATGAAAAACAATACTGCACTGAACTCAAAACTATCTTCTATTCTCTACTATTTATATTATGTGATGGATAGATAATATTTTATGAATTGTTGATTGCTACCTAATTGCATGCGTAGTCTAGAATGCCTCCTGCATGGTGGATGCAATGATGTAAACTGCATGCTAGTAGTTGATTTTAGGTTGTTGCATGATTCATATGTATATTTTGTTGAAAAAAACTAGTTATCAGGTGCAGGTTTTATGGGGAAATGTCTAAAATACAAACGACATGCCACTAAAATTTCACCTGGATTTTCCCAAAATAAAACCTTGCACAACGATGATTATGATAAAATGAAAGTTAAAATATTTTTGAAATGATGACAATCATCAAATGTTTAGAGGAGCTCAGCTCCATCTCTATATAAAGAGCTTAAAGAACTCATATGCATCAAATTTCTTTTTGAATATTAAGGCTCTTCAGAGAATCCCAAACATCATATCTAGTTCTTAAAGCTTCATAACTTGATATGAATTATTCTTGGTCATGAACTACATAGAATGCTTTAATATACATTCTCTGATGCATCTATGGTCTATAGGGACAACTATACTAATAAACTGATAATTATAGTTGACAAATATTTGGTATGGTTGGCTTAAGAAATGCAAAAAATGATTGGTTATACTCTTGACATACTTAGTGAAATTAATCTTAATGAGTATAAGTGGTTTATTTCATCTAAGCACAGATTCAAATCGAAAGGGGGAGCATTCAAAATCAAATTTATATCATATTATGCTCACCAATATGTTTAGCTTAGATCTTGGATAAACTTATTGTGGCATGTGCTTAAATGTATGGATTTTATTGAAAATATTAAATTGAAATATGTTGCCTAGCCACACTCACTTGTTCTATCATATGATTTTGCACTTAAAATTGTCTATCTTTAAGTTTCATATGGTTGTAATTTTTATGGTCACAAGTTGTTTTGTGCTTAAATGTTCACCAGAAAAATTCTGCTTGCTTGAGCATGATTTTTACAGTTTCTTTTTCAGCAAGCACACCCCCAATATCTTTTGAAAACATCAAGGGGAATTATTTTGTATGTTTTGGTTGTGTAATTTTTTATGGCAAGAAACATTTTCCTAAACTAAAATTCTTTATCTCTTTCCTTATTATATATACATATATTTATTACATGACTGGTTCATAATCATATATAAAATGCATGTTAACTCGTTAGACCCAATTTATGCTCAAACCTACATTTACCATCATATGTCGTACATTTTTCACTTCAATCTTTTTACGGGTCTTATGATGTTTTTTTGAACTGAAAAAGGTTTGTGGATATTTCTTGTCTAACTATGTTTATCATGTGTTTTTAATCCTTGGTGACTAGTTATACTGTTTTATTTACTCAATTGCCATATTTTTTCAAAAGTAGTCATGTTTTTTGTATACCCAAATTCTTTTTAAATAGGGCGAGTTTTCTTAAGTTAAGAACTTCTAAAATGCCCAAATCTTATATTAAAAAAAGGGAGAATTTTACTGTGCCGAAATGTTAAAAAGGCGGAAAGTTTTCAAGAAAGGGGGAGTTCTCTTAGCTAAGAAGTTTCTTATATTCAAATATTTTACACTTAGCCTAAGCCTTTTGCGGATGCCAAAAGGGGGAGAATTGTTTATGATAAAAATGTGCAAAATGTTTGACTGAAAGGGAAATTTTTTTAAGGCCCATATTTTAATATGGGGTGAATATTTGAGCTGCATGTAATAACCCAAGAAATTCTACAGGACTCGTCGACGAACACAGGGGTTTCATTGACGAGGGTTCTTTAGGATCTTGTTGATGAAGACCCATCTCGTCAATGAGAAGATACCAAGAGAGGGTTTAAAGCAGACTAAAACTCATCAATGAGTGTGCAGGTTCATTGATGAAACTTTTACAGGACTCGTCGATGAGATGACGTGTCACGTCGACGAATCCCGCCGTATAAATAGTGGAAACTCAGATTTTTTGGCAGATTATTGGCGCAAGAAACCCCTATCTCTCTCTCTAAAACACACCCCTCCCCTTCTCTCTTCGATCCTAGCCCCATTTCTCACCAGATTGAAGATCTGAGGCCACCACGACACTCCTGGCAAAGTTCTCTACAAGTCTTCCAAAGCAGATCGTGGGGAAAGTTGGTTTGAAATTCATACCAAATCCAGCGTAAGGTGTTTTATTTAGAATCTTTTTTCCCTACAGTTATACAAAGTGTTGTATATAGGAAAATACTAATGTTTGGTTTTGGGGGATGTTGATTTCAGGGAGTTGATCTGGGAACCCTGCGGGTATAGGGCCAGAATTTAGTAGGGGCTTTTCATATTTAAGGTAATGGAAATATGCTATGCTAGCAGTTTTAATATATACATATATATACATATATATAGAATATTATGATTATGCATTTACAAGCATATAGATCAGATTATTTGTCCAGAGAATTATGAATATTATCTTCATAGTAAAATTACAGAAATTGAGCATGAGATTGTGTTTACTCAAATATGTGGCATGAGTTTATTACAGTACAATATGTACATTTTACAGTATTTATAGATATTCAGATATTTCAGATTATTAACAATGAATGAGACTTACAGTATTTCCCAGAAAAACATGATTTCTAAACCATAACACTCAGACAGTTTATTTAAACAAATTATACAGTTATAGCATTAAGATGCTACAGCAGATTATTCAGAGATTACAGATATTATATAAGAGTATGCAAATATTATATACAAAGTATATAGATATTATATACAGAGTATACAGATATTATATACAAATATTTAATGTAGATATTACAAATAGTACAGACAGAAAACACAGATGTTACAGACAGATAATATATACTTCAGTCAGATATCTCAGGTAATACAACTCAGAATTATAGTGTTATGGTTGTTTTTTAAATCATGTTAAACGCAGCAAGATGATTATATATTTATATATGTATACAGTATTACATGATATCAGATCCCTGTAGAAATTACAGACAGATATATTTACAGCAGAGCACGGTACCGTTGCTAGTTTCAAACACATGCAACCACATGACTCAGATAGCATGTGGATTCCATCTAATCGTGCTAGGAGAGATTCGCAGTCTCCCTAGCATATTGGGTTGAGGTAGCCGGTTAGACGATGACAAAGGTTTGAGATGGTGCAGAGTGATTGCAGTGGGCTAGGATCTACATAGATCGTTACTGATTGACGGATGATAAAGATTGACTTACCTAGAGGGCTGACTAGAGTAAGTCTAGCCTATAGGTCACACAATCCTATCATGAGGAGATATATCATGATATACAGATCCCAGGGTATTGCAAAAGTTCCTATGTATAGATATATCACACAGCAGCAATTTATACTATTATATTAGCAGTACCTTCAGATAGCAAACTTAGATACACAGTTATATTTTAAAGATTACATGATACATATATATTCTGTACAGTTGACTTTTTTTCTCATATTACAGTATTATTTCAATATTTTAAATATTTAACTCAGCAGCTACACACTAGTAATAGCATATTTCCACTTACTGAGCATTGTCTCATCCTAGTGACTTACTGTTTTTCAGGAGATCTAGCTAGGCGAGTAGATCAGGCTCGCGAATAGAGATTAGCTTGTGCTACCCATACAGGAAAGGGTAGGTATTTGAGATACTAGATTTTTGCGATAGTTTTTAGATTATAGTGACGTCACTAGGTATTTTTGTATTGTAAGTATATTTTAGAACAGGGTAGTTATCTGGTATTTTATATGGCAATTCTCAGTTTGTGTACCACTGCTTAGTTGTGTATGATTTACAAAGATTCCTCAGTGCTCTTTTGGGCCTAGGATGTTATTATTAGTATTTCAGATAGATGATATTATGATATACAGATAAAAAATATATATATATTAAATAAGTAACGGGTCGTTACAGTTTGGTATCAAAGCCTAGGTTGCTAGGTTCTATAGACTCTAGAATGCAATGGATACAATACCAGAATATAGGAAAAGAATTTGAGGATTTGTTCTGTGGTCTGAATACAGTATTTTCATGGTGGTTTCTGTGTTTTTCCTAGGGTGACGATTTCAGGAAAGTCGTAGTAAACTATCAACGTGTCGTGTGTTTGGGTGGCGGGATTGGATTTTGGGTTAAGAACACGGGAAATAGTTGACAATGAATTTGAGGTTTTAGTTGGATGAAGTAAAGTAGATCTGTATAGGATTTTAAAATAGTGTTTTGTGTATTTTCAGGATATATCAGGGTAGCAGTGGTACAGATGCTGGAGGTGACAGACTAGGACCCTCCTGTATGGGAGGTGGAGATACAGATGTCGTGCTACGCAGTGTCACCTAGAAAGTGATGGCTGAGATGGCTAGAAGTGGAGGAGAGCATAGCTACACAATCAAGTAGTTTACGCGGATGAGGCCTCCTTCTGTTGCTGGAGGACCTGACCCGATTGTGGCTGAGAATTGAGTTCAGGATGTCGAGGAGATTTTAGCAGTACTGGCATGTATAGACAAGTCGAAAGTGGTGTTTGCTAACAAGAGAGGCAAATCGCTAGTGGAGATCAGCGCGTATGATTGAGGAGCAAACGTCGGATCCAGTGCCAGTGTCGTGGAGTTAGTTCAAGGAACTATTCTTCCAGCGATATTTCCCTACTATCATTTAGAGCGCAAAGGCAGTAGTGTTCTTGCATTTGTCTCGGGGGTTGATGACGGTGACATAGTATGCTGCACGATTTTTTTGAGTTATACTGTTTCGCCAAACATTTAGCACCAGACAAAGAGAAAAATGTCAAGAATTTTGAAGAGGGATTGAAGTAGAGTTTATTTGAGCAAGTTATCGGCTTTTGAGCTCAGACGTTTGTAGAGGTGGTGGATAGAGCTACTATGATTGAGAATGGTATGTAGAAGAGTGCTGCAGCTCAGGGTCAGAGGAAGACGCCCGTGCCACAAGATTTACAGGCAAGTTCTAGTAGAGGGCCGTGGAGAGGGGATCGATATGGAGGTGGTCAGGGATGAATGTCGGGCCGTGGTGGTTTTTAGGGTGGACGGGCTGCTCCTACCTATCCTAGATGTGGCCACAGACATCCAGGTGAATGCAAGATGGGTGAGGACGTCTTCTACCATTATGGGAGACCCTGGCACTTATCTTGGTCGTGTCAGGGATTAACAGCTCAGGAACCAGCTCCCAAACCATACCAGGGTGGTTATCAGGCGCCCCGTGGAGGACAGTAGAGAAATACAGCACCGGCGAGAGTGTACATGTTGACACCGAGTGACGCCGATGCAACTGGAGACGTAGTTACAGGTATCCTTACTACTTTCTCATTTATAGCTATTGTTTTATTTGATACAGGTGTCACCCACTCTTTTGTTTCTGTGGTATATGTTAAGTTAACGGGGTATGAGGTACAGTTGTTGGATATTTGGCTGGTTGCAGCTACGCCGACTGGGTTAGTGGTGAGATGTAGAAGGGTACTCAGGGGTTTTTCGGTAACTATTTAGGGAAAAATATTGCCAGTTGATTTGGTGATATTAAATTTGCAAGGATTTGATATAATTCTGGGTATGGACTGGTTAGCAGATAATCATGCTAGTATTGACTGTCACTTGAAAGAAGTGATTTTCACACCTCCAAGGGAGCCAGAATATAGATTTCTTGGTTCGTGGTTACGTTCTTTGCCATAGCTTGCGTCAGCTGTTCAGGTGAGAAAATTGATCCAAGAAGGCTGCCAAGGATTTGTTACTTACATCAAGGAATCGCCAAAAGAAGAATTGAAACAAGTTGATGTCCTTATAGTTAGAGAATTCTCATATGTATTCCTAGAAGAATTACCTAGTTTGCCACCCGACTGTGAAGTTGAGTTTATTGTGGATCTTCTACTAGGGTCAGCGCCAGTATCTAAAGCTCCTTATCGAATGGCCTCAACTAAGTTAAAAAAGTTAAATGATCAGTTGTAAGAATTACTAGATAAGGGATTCATCAGGCCCAGCGTGTCGCCCTGGGGAGCACCAGTCTTATTTGTGAAAAAGAAAAATGGGACCATGAGGATGTGTATAGATTACAGGGAAATAAATAAATTGAAAATTAAGAATAAGTATCCTCTTCCTAGGATCGACGATTTGTTTGATAAGCCCAAGGGACCCAGGTTTATTCTAAAATCGACTTGCGGTCAAGTTATCATTAGGTGAAAGTGAGGGCAAAGGACGTCTCGAAAATGGCATTTTGTACAAGATATGGCCATTACGAATTCTTAGTGATGCCATTTGGGTTGACTAATGCACCAGTGGTGTTCATGGATTTAATGAACCGAGTGTTCCATCAGTATTTGGACTAGTTTGTGGTTGTATTCATTGATGATATACTGGTCTACTCGAGGAGTTTTGATGAGCACGAGCATCATTTGAGGCTGGTATTGCAGACACTGAGAGAGAGAGAAAGTTATATGCGAAGTTCAAGAAATGTGAATTTGGCTGAAACAAGTTTCTTTTCTTGGCGATGTAATCTCTGAGACAGGTGTATCTATTGACCCAAAGTAAGACAAAGGCAGTAGTGAATTAGGTTAGGCTAGGAAATGTTCAAGAGGTTAGGAGTTTTCTGGGTTTAACAGGCTATTATCGGCTCTTCGTGGATGGTTTCTCCAGTTTTTCAGGTTTGTTGACGTGACTTACAATGAAAAATGTAAGATTTGAATGGACTGATGACTGTGAGCAGAGCTTTTAGGAGTTGAAGTAGAGGTCGGTTACAGCCCTAGTGTTGGCTATTCCAGTGCGGGAGGACGGGTTTGTGATATATAGTGATGCGTCCCTGAAGGGGTTTGGGTGCATATTGATGCAGCATGGCAGGATCATTGCATATGCTTCTAGACAGCTTAAAGAATATGAGAAGAACTATCCTGTGCATGATCTAGAGTTGGCCGCGGTGGTGTACGCTTATAAAATTTGGAGGCATTACTTGTATGGTGGAAAGTGTGAAATCGTCATTGATCACAAAAGCCTGAAATACTTTTTCACCTAGAGAGAATTGAACATGAGGCAAAGAAGGTGGCTAAAACTTATTAAAGATTATGATCGTACTATTAGTTACCCCCCAAGGAAAGCAAATGTAGTAGCAGATGGATTTGGAGAGACTCGGCATAGAATTGGTAGAAGATAGTCTTCAAGCTTTTGTTGCCAACCTAGTTATACATCCTACCGTATATGAGAAAATTAAAGCAACTCAGGATGATGATGTAGAGTTGGTAGAGGTTATGGCTAGAGTGCAGGATGGTCAGGGAGAGGAGTTCAGCATATTAGATGATGGAGCCCTGTGATTCCATACTAGGTTTTGTGTTCCTGCAGATACCGAGATCAGAAGAACTATATTGGAGGAGGCTCATAGATCACTATACACAATCCATCCTGGCAGTACTAAAATGTACAGAGATCTGCGAGAGTACTTTTGGTGGAGTGGGATGAAAAGAGAAATTACCGAATTTGTACAGCAGTGCTTGACGTACCAGCAGGTTAAGGCTAAGCACTAGAGACTAGCAGGACAATTGCAGCCACTCTTCATTCCAGAGTGGAAGTGGGACCATGTTTCTATGGATTTTGTTATGGGATTACCACCAGTGCGGCAGGGATTGAATGCAATTTGGGTGGTTGTTGATCGCCTGACGAAGATTGCCCATTTTATCCCTATTAAAATTAGCTATTCCATGGACAGACTGGTAGAGATATGTGTTGAGGAGATAATTCGTGTTCATGGAGTACCAGTATCCATAGTATTGGACCGAGATCCTCGGTTTACTTCACAATTTTAGAAAAGTTTTTAGGAGGCTATGGGTACACAATTAGCATTTAGCACTGCTTTCCATCCCTAGACAAATGGTCAAACTGAGAGGACGATCCAGACATTAGAAGATATGCTTCGTACGTGTGTGCTGGACTCTAGGGGTAGCTGGACCCAATTTTTACCACTAGTTGAATTTGCCTATAATAACAGCTACCAGGCTAGTATCAGCATGGCTCCATATGAGGCACTGTATGGAAGGAGATGTCGTTCTCCTCTCTTCTGGGATGAGGTAGGCGAGAGGCGAGTTTTGGGTCCATAGATTGTACAGCAGGCGTATGATAACGTCTGACTAATTAAAGAAAGAATCGGTAGTGCACAGAGTCAGTAGAAAAATTATGCAGACACTCACCACCGAGAGTTAAAGTTTGAAGTGAGAGATCAAGTATTCTTGAAAGTAGCTCCTATGAGAGGGATTATGAGATTTGGGAAGAAGGACAAGTTGAGCCCTAGGTTTATTGGCCCTTTTGAGATACTAGAAAGAATAGGGTCAGTTGCCTACGGGCTAGCTTTGCCGCCAGTTTTATCCAGAATACATGACGTGTTTCATGTTACTATGTTGAGGAAATATGTTCCAAACCCATCCCACATCATTAGCTATGTAGAGATAGAACTTAAGGATTCATTAGCTTATGAAGAAGTACCAAAAAAAATACTAGACAGAAAGACTCAGGAATTGCGCACCAAAGAAATTCAGTTAGTATAAGTTTTGTGGAAAAATCACGCTATAGAGGAAGCTTCTTGGGAACTTGAGGAGCAGATCAGACAGAGATACCCACAGTTGTTCCAAGAGGTATAGAGGTAATCAGGTAAAGTATAATAGTTAGATAAGTTTCTTTTGCAGGTACATGTATAGATTTAGTTAGTAGATAGTTTTAGTTTTATATATGTAATCTCCCAGAACATAGTATGTAACCACGGTATTCCTCCGCCATAAGTGAGGGTAAGTAATAAAATAAGTAGACATTTTACTTTCATGGGATGATAGAAGGTAATACAGATAGTAAATTTTGAGGACGAAATTTTATAAGGAGGGGAGAATGTAATAACCCAAGAAATTATACAGGACTCGTCGACAAACACAGGGGTTTCATTGACGAGGGTTCTTCAGGATCTCGTCAACGAAGACCCGTCTCGTCGATGAGAAGATACCGAGAGAGGGTTTAAAGAAGATTGAAACTCGTTAACAAGTGTGCAGGTTTGTCGACGAACTTTTTACAGGACTCGTCGACGAGGTGACATGTCTTGTCAATGAATCCCGCCCTATAAATAGCTGAAACTCAGATTTTTTGGTAGATTATTGATGCAAGAAACCCCTATATCTCTCTAAAACGCACCCCTCCCCTTCTCTGTTCGATCCTGGTCCCATTTCTCACTAGATTGAAGATATGAGGCCACCACCACGCTCCGGGCGAAGTTCTCTGCTAGTTTTCCGGAGTAGATCGTGGGGAAAGTTGGTTTGAAATTCATCCCAAATTCAGGATAAGGTGTTTTATTTAAAATCTACTTTCCCTACAGTTATACGAAGTGTTATATACAGGAAAATACCGATGTTTGGTTCTGAGGGATGTTGATTTCAGGGAGTTGATCTACGAACCCTGCGAGTATAGGGCCAGAATTTAGTAGGGGCTTTTCAGATTTAAGGTAAGAGAAATATGTTATGCAAGCAATTTTAATATGTATACAAAATATTATGAATATGTATTTACAAGCTTGCAGATCATATTATCTTTCCAAAGAATTATGAATATTATCTTTATAGTAGAATTACAGAAATTGAGCATGAGATTGTGTTTACT
The DNA here is from genome assembly GCF_029873635.1 of Malania oleifera. NCBI lineage: Eukaryota > Viridiplantae > Streptophyta > Magnoliopsida > Santalales > Ximeniaceae > Malania > Malania oleifera. Next base: position 58,094,500 of record NC_080417.1, on the reverse strand, counting down.
CAAATGTGTGGCATGAGTTTATTACAGTACAATATGTAGATTTTATAGTATTATAGATATTCATAAATTTCAGATTATTAGCAATGAATGAGACTTACAGTATTTCCCAGAAAAACATGATTTCTAAATCATAACACTCACACAGTTTATTCAGATTGATTATACAGTTATAGTATCAAGATGCTACAGCAGATTATTCAGAGATTACAGATATTATATATAGAGTATACAGATATTATATACAGAGTATACAGATATTATATACAGATATTTTATACAGATATTACAGATAGTACAGACAGAAAAAACAGATGTTACAGACAAATAATATATATATTTTAATCAGATATCTCAGATAATACAGCTCAGAATTATAGTGTTATGGTTGTTTTTGAAATCATGTTAAAAGCAGCAAGATGATTATACATTTATATATGTATACGGTATTACACGATATTAGATCCTTGTGGAAATTACAGACATATATATTTATTTTAGAGCACAGTACCGTTGCTAGTTTCAGAAACGTGCAACCACATGACTCAGATAGCATATGGATTCCATTTAACCGTACTAGAAGAGATTTGCAGTCTCCCCAGTATGCTGGGTTCAGGTAGCCGATTAGATGATGATAGAGGTTTGAGATGGCCCGGAGTGATTGCAGTTGACTAGTATCTACATAGATTGTTACAAATTGGCGGATGATAGAGATTGACTTACCTGGAGGGCCGGCCAAAGTAAGTCCAGCCTACGGGCCGCATAACCCTATCATGAGGGGATATATCATGATATAGAGATCCTAGGGTATAACAGAAGTTCCTATGTACAGATATATCACACAGCAGTAGTTTATACTATTATATTAGCAGTACCTTCAGATAGAAAACTCAAATACACAGTTATATTTTAAAGATTACATGATAGATATATATTCTGTACAATTTACCAGTTTTCTCATATTACAGTATTATTTAAGTATTTTAAATATTTAACTCAAACGACACACACTAGTAATAGTATATTTGCACTTACTGAGCGTTGTCTCATCCTAGTGACTTACTGTTTTTCAAGAGATCCAACTAGGCGAGCAGATCAGGCTTGCGGATAAAGATTAGCTTGTGCTGCCCATACAAGAAAAGGTAGGTATTTGAGATACAAGAGTTTTGGGATAGTTTTCAGATTATAGTGACGTCACTGGGTATTTTTGTATTGTAAGTATATTTTAGAACAGGGTAGTTATCTGGTACTGTATATGGCAGTTCCCAGTTTGTGTACCGCTGCTTAGTTAGTATGATTTACAGAGATTCCTCAGTGCTCTTTTGGGCCTGGGATGTTATTATTAGTATTTCAGACATATGATATTATGATATATAGATAAAAATATATATATGTTAAATAAGTAGCAGGTACTTACACTGCATGCATGTCTATGTCTGTGCCTTACTGTTAAAACTGGATGCATATAATTTGAAATGTCTTCTTTCGTTAATTTTCTTGTGCAATCTTGTTTAAATTTTAATTTATGCATATTCTTAGGGGTAGCCTTTTAGGAAAAACCCATTTTGCTCCTCTTTGTTTGTCATCATCAAAAAGGGGGATATCGTTAACTTTTTGAGTCTGATCTCTGTTTTGATGTTGAAAAAGTACTAGTATCTTATGTGTGTACTTAGTATGTGAACAAGTTTAAAATTTAGCATGCATAATATTAAAAGGACTTGGAAGCCATGAAGCATGGAAAGCTCGTATCACACATTTGGAGAATTTCATGGATCAGAAAAGCAAGAAAGAAGACATATATTTTATTTTGTAAATGCATTTTAGTTTTTAATCTAGGTATGTAATAACTAATGCATCACATACATGATAGGTTGAATAAGCTCAATGACCATAGATTGACCTTAGGACCCCATGCACATAATAAAAAATCCCTAAAAGATCAAATATCACACTTATAATTATAGGGACAAAACTTATGAGGCCAAACAAGACTTAAAAGCACAAAATTAGTGGTCTTGGTCGATCGAACCCTTGGCAGTATAAATGCCTCGGTCAATCGAATTGGTCAAAAGTCAACATGTTGACTTCGCTTGGCCGACCATTCTATTTGGAATGCACCTTCCTAGGTCAACCGAACCATAAAGGGTCTAACATGCCAACTACTTGGTTGACCAAATCTTGTAGTTCAAATTAGCCTTGGTTGACCGAACCTAGATGAGTAGCTGACAAAACTTTGTCTTGGTCGACTGAACCCATGAAGGGTTCAAAATCACCCTAAGATGGTCGACCAAATCCATATTTCAAATTTGCCTTTGTTGACCAAACTTATTAAAGTGGTCAACCGAACTTTGTCCTTGGTCGACTGAAACTCTCTAGTGAATTTTTTACAGCAAGTAAACAAGGTTACTTTTAATTAAACATTATTAATCTTTTTCCAAAATGACCTATGTGTCATAATTTCACCCAACTCTATATATATTCCTTCATAATTCATAATTAGTAAGATGATTAGTTAGAAAAATCTCTCAAATTTTTATATCCTATTTTCATCTTCCTAAGCTTATTTTTCATCTTCTCTTTATTATTACTTTGAAAAAACAATTTCTAAAGAGAGTGTTTTACATATATTGGGCATCTACTTTTAAATCATATAGTTTTTACTCTCATCTTGCATATGTATTTTATATCTTATTTTGAGAGTATTATTTTAGTTACTCCCATATATTTCATTTGATAAATATTCTTGAGAGTTAATATTATTTGCTTGTGAATCTTGCATATCCATTGCAAGATTCAAAGGCTTACTTGCTTTTTTTTGTAAAAATATTTTTAAGCCATAAATCCTAGATTCTCCAACACCTTATTTAGAAAAGTATTTTTGGAAAAAATTCTTATTTGGGCATAAAATCTTTGAGCACTCATCATACACATTTTTACTCAAAGATTATATTGAGAAAAACACCATACTCTCATTGAGCTTATTTTCATATCATACGTGAGTGTATTTTGAGCTGTAGTGTTGTACACATCTGCTTGTGTTAGAAGCATATTTTGTTGTACAAAATATTATATTTGATTATCTGTTTTTTTCCTGACAAGTTGTCGGAAGAGGGAGACTGGCCCTGTGAATATTTCCGAATTGCTGAGACTTGGTTAGGTGAATACCGAACTGGTTCAGACCCTCTTAAGAGAACTAGGTGCACCATCTTGTTAAGGTGTTGTAAAGGTTGGGGTCAACCCTATTAATCTGACTTGGGGTATTCTCTTACCTAATAAGGAGAGGGAGATTGTAAACGGTGTTTCTCCACCCACAGGTGAGCAAATTTAGTGAATCCTCTTACTTGTAAGCATGAGGCGGGGACGTAGGCATTGTTGGTCGAATCCCGATAACATTTCTTGTGCCTCATTTTAATTTCTACAATTTAAATTCCTACACTTGAATGTTTACGTTTTATTTATTGTGTATGATTATGAATTACTCAGCCTGCTATCTATGCTTTGAATATTTGCTCAGTTAATTGCTTGGGGAATTGAGACTGTTTTAGAAAGACCCTAGGTTGTGTACTACTGACTGCAATTTGAACCAAACTTAGGAAGGATAATTTTTAAATACCCAATTCACCCCCTCCCTCCCTCTTGGGAATACACCAATTTCAATAAATACTTTGTGGAGATTTAACTTGAGCTTTGAAGATCTTTGATATACACTTAGCATAAAATACATATTTGACACAAAGATTATTTTTACCATCATCTCTATTGACTTTTTGAGTCCAATCCGTGTTTTGATGTTGACAAAGCACATATATCTTATTTGTGTGCCTAGTGTTTTGAACAGGTTTACAATTCAGAATGCACACACAGAAAAGGAAGATGGAAGCTAGAAAGCTCACATCAACTGGCGTTTTCCATGAAAGACAGAAGTGCAAAGAATAAGACATTTGTTTTATAATTTTATTGCATTTAATTTTTATCTTTAGCCTGTAATAATGCATGCATCTGCATGATGTGGATTATATGCTCAGTTGGATGTAGTTTGACCATGAGGAACTGAATGACCATTAGGGCACTCGATCGATCGACACTGGATTTTTAGGGTTATTTCTCAAAGGCCTTAGACTGACCTTAGGACCCTGAATATTGCATAAAAATGTCTTCCATAGTTTTGAAAATAAACATCATATAATTAGGGACAATTTAATAAAGGGAAAAAGACCAAGATGCCCAAGGATGGCATGTTTGATCGACCGAACTCAGTTACAATGAGATCTTCAGTCGACCGAACTCCCACCGGGTCAACAAGTTGACCTTTCGGTCGACCGACCAAAAATATATGGGCAACGCCCTGGTCGACCAAACCCCCATGTGGGAAATGCCAACTTCTCGGTCGACTGAACCTCATAGTTCAAATTGACCTGATCGACTGAACCACGTAGATTTGGAAATTGCCTTTGAAACCCTCAAGTACGGTCGACCATCCTTCTAGTTCAAAATACTTCCGGTCAACCGAACCCAACCACTCGGTCAACCGAACCATAAGTTTGTTCGACCGGTGCTCTGGGGTTGGCAAATTTTACCAAGGTTAAAAACACTGTTAAATTTTATTAACCTTACTTAAACTTTTTTTAAAATGACTAATATGTCCCTAACGGTCAAATTTTCTAAAAAAAATCTATAAATAACCCCTCCATAACTCATATTAGCAACTTTGATTAACTCTAAATTCTCTTTAAGCCCTTTGTTAATCAAAGTTCCCCCAAACCATTTCTATCACAAAAATCTCTTCTTTGGGGAAAAATTTTTCAAACTAAACTCTCCAACTCTCTTTCTATTCATTCATTTCAAAATCATTTTGTGAGAGTATATTTGTTTTGGGCAATTATTTTTGTACTCACATGTTATACTCTTACATACTATTTATTTTTGAAAATCATTTTTTGAGAATATAGCTTGGGTTTCTCCTGATTATTTTCATGATAAATATTTTTCAGGAGAAATTATTTATTGCACAAACATTTTCTTGGACTTAAAATCCTAGATTCTCCAAACACTTTTATTTGCAGAATCTTTGTTGGTGAACATATTTCTCATTTATATATATTCATATATATTATTTGTGCAAAAATTATTGAAAGAGCAAAACCCTAGGTTCTCCTATATTATTATTGAAATATCTTTTTCGAGAAAACTTTTTATTAGAGTTTAAATATATTTAAGCACCCTTACTCTATTGAGCATATCTCATATTATATTAGAGTGCATGTATTTTGAGTTTTATTGTGTACATTTCTACTCATATTTTAGAAGTATTAGTATATGTACAAAAATATTTTTATTGAAACCGGTTGGTTTGAGCCCGTTAATTGAACTGGAGAGTCTTAGCCCCGTAAGTGAGACCAGTTTGGTTCAACCCAGAAATTGAATTGGGGTTTTCCTTACCCCATAAGGAGAGAATGTAAAAGGCTTCTGCTCCACCCGTTTAAGTGAGCAGGGTTAGTGGAATCCTTGGGGGGTATGCCCAAGGTGGGGACGTAGGCTGGTTTGGCCGAATCTCGATAACAAATATCGTGTGTCACTCTCTCCCTATCTCATTTACTTTCCGCGCTTTAATTTCAGTATGTGTATGCGTGTTCATGTTTTGTTATAACCATCTTGCATGCACACAAATCTAATTTGAATGAGATACGCAACACGGGTGTATGTATGCACACATTGATAACTTAATCGTTGTACATACACGTTTTCAATATTGAATGGGATATGAACTGTGGTGAATCGGCCCAATTTTTTTAAATTAGTGAAAAATATTTTAAAACCCAATTCACCCCCTTCTTGGGATCACACCAATTCCAACAATCTCTCACAATATTTTACACATACATTTTTTAAAGGAATTATATAATCTCTACTGAGCTTTCACTCACATCATACAAAAGTGCATTTGAGCTTAACTTTGTACATCATTTGCTTATTGTAGAAGCAAGTTTATTTGTACACAAATCCTTTAATATTGTTGTATGCATGGCCCGAAGAGGGTGTAGTATGCCCTGTGAAGGAATGGTTGTAAAGGTTGAGCTCAGCCCTAGCAATTAAGTTGAGGTGTCTCCATCTCGCAAGGAGAACTGGTTGTGGCTCAACCTCATAATTGAGCTGAGGTATCTCCACCTCATAAGTAGAATTGGTTGTGGCTCAACCCCGTAATTGAGCTAGGGAGTCTCTGCCCCATAAGGAGAGTGTAAGTGGCGTCACTCTGCTTGGTTAAAGTGTGCACTTAGTGGAATCCTTGAGTTGCTAACCTAAGGTAGGGACGTAGACAAGATTGGCCGAACCCCAATAACAAATATTGTGTCTGCTCTTTACTTCTCATACTTTAATTTCTATACATGTATGTTTTGTTATTTATTATCTTGATTGTTTTACATACATGCTTTGTATATTTGTGGAATTGATAACTGCTTAGAAAGACCCTAGGTTGTAAAATACTAACTGTGATTTGAATTTAACCTAACAAGAGATTTTTAAATACCCAATTCACCCCCTCCCTCTTTGGAATACACCATTCCTGTCAATTGGTATTAGAGACTCGTTGCAAAAATCTTAACCGCTTATGTTAAAAATTGCAATGGCTCACATTGGTGTATCCCTATTCGTTGAGGGGCAATCATGTGTAAGGCCTCCATTGTTTTGTGGTGTTGATTACACTATCTAAAAATTAAGGATGAGCATATTTATAAAATCGATGGATTGGAGGGCCTGGAAGATGGTTGTTAAAGGAATTTGTATGCCTATGAATGAAAATGATATTAGTTTGATGCATGCAGATTCAAAATTGCATGTATATTCTCATATTTTTCTTGAGATCATGGCATGTTCTTGTGCGAGAGAAATTTGGGAAGAGCTGGAAAGGATATATGGTGAAACCAAAGAGAGGGAGACCACTCCTCTGAATGCTCCAAGCTCAAACAATCAGGAGGAGGTAAATCATGGACTAGTAACGTCAATCGATGAAGAGGTATATGATTCCCATCCTACCTCAATTGATGATTTTTCTTTTTTGTTGTTGAATATGGTAATACATCATGTGTTGAATCATCTGTCAAATTTTGTGATAATATTTTGCAATGTTTATTGTAAAAAATCTTGTGATGAATCACTTGTTAAATTATATGATGAAAGCATGCCCGTATATAGAAAACTAGAAAATGCTTTATTTAAACTATATAAGTTTCTAGTTAGGATGCCTAAACATAAAACCTTCTTGAAAAATGAAAATAAAAAAGTGGCAAAGCATTTTAAAAAATTAAAAGAATATCATGCCACTCTAGAGAGGAAAACGGTTGACAGAATTTTGAAAATCATTTGCTTAGAAAGAAAAACTAAATATTACTCTAAAATGTTTTTCAAATTTACAAGGAAGAAAACTCGAATAAACCCTTTAGAGTTAAAAGAAATAAATTTTTCAAAAAGAGTTCATACTTTAGGTCACATAGCTATTTTTATGCCTCGCCAAGCAAAAAGATAATATATAAGCAGAATCCTTCACCTAGACATGAAGCTTGCTTATATTATAAAAAAGAAAGGGCACACTAGGTTTACTTGTCTATGTAAAAGTACCAAAGGCATGGATAAAAAGATGGCCTAGGTTGTCCTGAAGTCTAACTTCTTAAGACCAAAGGAAGAATGGATTCAAATATAAATTATGTAATTATTTAACTCTTCCTTAGATCTTAGGATTAGTTTTTAAGATGTTGTGATTACTAAAGGCTTAAGGAGTGGTTTGTGACTAAAATGTTTAATCTTAGTATATGCATTCATTACTTTTTTATTATACTAAGAATCTTAGAGAAAATCAAGCTAATATATATATATATAAAAGTTAAATATCCAATCTAATCATTTAACGCATATATCATAACGATTGGTTAAAACATGAAGATATTGGCTATAGCATGCTAATTTTGAATAGGAAAGGAATGAGTATCTCACCTACTTAGATGGGATGTTAGTCTTTACATATCTAATGTCATTCCTCCTTCTGTTCAAAGTAAAAGTTGAAGGCTAAACTGAGTAAAATTTCTAGAACCTTGTATTTTGAGGTATAAACCATAAATTATTATCTTGAAGAAAAATCTCATAAGCATGCTCCATGAAATCCACTTCCAAATGGAAAAAGCAAATGTGCCTGGTATATATTTCATAATGCTTAATCCTTGCTTGAATATAAAAATCTTAAGTTAAGCATATTTTGTCCATTACACAAGTTTATGTTTTGGGGGATCTATCTCATACTATATATCGTTTAATCCCAAACTCTTTCTTGGTGTTAAAAGTATGGATCAAAATTTAGTCATCACTCTAGATTTAAGCACAATTAATCATAAATTCCTTATTCTTCTGGTGGTTATTAAAAGACATCTTTCTCGTAATCAAAATTAAAGACATTCACTAAGCGATTTAAGTTTTATTGTTAAATCAAAATATTCCCTTTGAACTTCAAATATAAATCTCTATTTTGGTTCATCTCCTCCATAAGAAATCTTTACCATACCACGATCACATTCGGTAAAGATTTTACATATTCATTGGATCGTACCCTTGCTCTAAATCGTGATCATATTTAAAGGATACCCTCAAGTAATGGCTAACTAGACATGTCCAAAGAGCAGTGTTTAAGAAATTCATATTCCCTCAGATGCTCTTTGCCAAAGTTGTTAGGACATATTTCCCAACACAAAAATATTTTTAATATTGTTCTACTCCAAAATACTCTTCGAAACTCAATAGTGATTTAAATCTTTAAGAGTATTTATCCTAACTCCCTTCACAAGCTCTCAAACTTTAAGTCAAATCATTTAGAGCTTTTATGTCCTTAGAATGTGTGGAATGGCTAAAATGATTGCACTAGGTTTCAATTCAGATGATAGTTCAAAATGTCCATTAAACCTATGCACGAGCAGTTTAGATTGAAAGCTATTTGAACTTGTGCCTCTCATGACTTGAAATTCATAAGAAAAGAGGCAAAGTAGGCTTATGACATTGAAAAGAATATTCATTGTGACTTTTTGGTCCTCTAAGCCTATGCATGTAAAGCCAAGCTTCAATTATTGAAAAATTAAGAGAACTTGGCTAAGAAATTAAGAAATTAAAAGATAAAAAAGGCATTAAGTGAGTTGAGTACACAACCGAGGGGGGGGGGGCATTTATCTTTCAAGACTATATAAATTTAAATGCTCTATTGATCTTATATCATTTTTTATGCTCATATGTCTTTATGGGAACTGCATTGCAAATTACTATCCATAATGCACTGAATGATAAAATCTCTTTGATGGATGGTTTTTATTTCATATGAATTATTGATTGAACTACTTATATGCTTGCTTATATGGAACACCAACTGCATGGTTGATACAGTATTGTGTATTGCATGCTAGTAGTGGATCTAGACATACATGCCAATTGAACTGAATGCCACCTGCATGATTGATGCAGCAACTTGTGAATTGCATACTATAGAAACTCCAAGGATATCTGGTGTATGATTTTGTGTTCAGTAGGCTTGGGAAATGTTCCATTTACAAACAGCATGCTACTGAAATTTTGTTAAATTTTCCCAAATCCATAAAAAAAAATTAAATAAAAAAAAAAGTTCCAAACAGGTACAACATGTTGCATGCTGGAACTCATTTTAAAGGATGACTACTTATTAAATGAATATATGTTTTTCATCCTTAGTTGAAAATGCATGCATGAGAACATATATGGAGTTGAACTCCATCCCTAGAGAAAGAGCATAAAGGACTCATATGCATCATGTTTCACTTTTTGAATATTGAGGCTCTTCTGAAAACCCTGAACATCATATCCAGCTCTTAAAGCTCTGTATTTAGATATGGATTGTTCTCGGTCATGTGCAATATAATATGCCTTAATATTTACATTTTAGATGCATTTTTGGCCTATAGGGATGATTATACTGATCAGGTGGTAAATATAGCTGATAAATACTCAATATAGTTGATTTAAAGATTTAAAATGATGGCTTATACTACTAGGCATAGTGAAATTAGTCTTTAACTAGTGTAAGCAGTTTATTTCATCAAAACATGCATTCAAATTGAAATGGGGAGCATCTTAAAATTAAATTTCCATTTTTTTATGCTCACCAACATTTTTGGCTTAAATCTATTTTGAATTCAGTGTGGCATGTGCTTAATTATAAGGATTTGATTGAATATTTTAAAATGAAAAATATATTTCTTAGCCACAAAGCTTTTTGATTTAGCCATATGATCCCTGTTTTTATTTTCTGACATCTTTGGGATCTATGTAGTTAAGTTTTCTGGTAATATTATGATTTGTTCTTCAATTTTTAACCAGAAACATGTAACTTGCTTGAGCTTTATATTAAAGTTTCTTTTTCAACGAGCATAAGCCCCCAAGCACTTTTTGAATATATCAAAATAGGAAAATATTTTTTAAAATATTATATGGCAAGAATTTCTTTCAAACTAAAATTCTTTATGTCTTGTCTTAGTATTTATATATATATATATATATATATATATATATATATATATATATATATTGCATAACTAGTTCATTGATTTTATATGAAAATGCATGCGAACTAGTCTAACCATTTATCTAACCTACATTTGCTATCATATGTTGCATACTTTGAATTCAATTCTTTTGCGGGTCCTATGTAATGTTTAAATTACAATGGTTTGAGAATATTTGTAGTCTAACCATGGTTAACATGTCATTTTTAATCTTTAAATGACCAATTATACTATTTTTGTGTGCTTAATTGCTATATTTTTTGAATAGTTATAAAATTTTTATGCTTTGTTTTTATTAAAAAAGGGGGGGGGGGTTTCTAAGAAAAATAAAAATTATTTTAGAAAAGGGGAGTTCTCTTTTAAGCTAAGACTTCTTTTAAAATGATCAAATGGTTTTACACTTAGCTTATCCCTTTTGTTGATGCCAAAAGGGGGAGAATTTCTTAAGAAAAATGAAAATTTTTGGAAAATATTTTTGTAAAGGGGCAAAAGATCTTAAATGGGGTTAAATATATGAGCTGCAAGCATCATATATTTGTGCTTTATCTGTCAAAACTATATGCATGTTAATTGAAATGTCTTCCTTCGTGAATATGTGTGTGTTATACTGTTTATCTTTAAGATTATGCATATTGTTAGGGAGAGCCTTTTTTAGGTTGCACCCAATTTCGCTCCTGTGTTTGTTATCATCAAAAGGGGAGAGATTGTTGGACTTTTGAGTCCAATCCCTATTTTGATTTTGACAAACTACAGCATTTCATGAATGTGCTTAGTGAATGAACGAGTAAAAACTTGGATAGCACAATGATGATGAAGTGTGGAAGCCAAGACAGAACTTAAAGATTTGATTAACTTGGGTATTCTTTGGACATACAATGAGCAAGAAAATAAGACTTTACCATGTTTCAATTGTAAATAGTACTGAGTTTTTGTGTTGGAATTGGTGTGATCCCAAGAGGGGGGTGAATTGGGTTTTAAAAACTTTTCGACTAATTTAAACGTTTCACCAATTCACCACGTATCATATCTCATTCAACATGTATACGTGTATGTAAAACGAGTTTAACAATAAAAGTAAACATACACGTGTGTTGTATCTTATTTAAATCAAATGTGTGCATGAGAATAATTTCGACCTTAAATAAACATTCATACACATGCTGAAATTAAAGTGCAGGAATTTAAATAAGATAGAAAGAGCGACACCAGATTTGTTATTAAGGTTCGGCTAAACCAGCCTACATCCCCACCTTGGGCTTACCCCCAAGGATTCCACTATACCTGCTCACTTAACTGGGCGAAGCAAAAGCCTTTTACATCCTCTCCTTATGGGGCGAGGAAAACCCTAGCTCAATTACTAGGCTGAGCCAAACTAGTCTCACTTGCGGGGCTGAGACTCCCCAGTTCAATTCTGAGCTGAATCGAACCGGTCTCATTTACGGGGTTGAGACTCCCCAGTTCAATTAATGGGTTGAATCCAACCGTTACATTAAAAACATTTTTGTACATATGAAGAAGCTTCTAAATATAAGCATGGATGTACACACTAAGCTCATACAAATACACACTCCAATGATGTGAAATAATGCTCAGGGGATTAAGGGTGCTTAACTACATTTCAACCCTAATAAAAAGTTTTCTGCAAAAATATATTTCAATAAAACTATAGGAGAACCTAGGGTTTTTCTCTTTCAATGACTTTTGCACAAATAGAATGTATATGAAAAATGAGTATTATGTTCTCCAATCAAAGATTTATACAAGTTAGAAATACTTGAAGAATCCAGGAGTTAAGCTCAATAAGATATTTGTGCAATGAATAACTTCTCCCAAAATATATTTATCAAGGAAATAATCCGAGAGAAATCAAAGCTATGCTCTCAAGAAGATTTTCAAAAATAAAGCATAAGTGAGAGTATGCATGTGAAAATAAATGCCCCAAAAATAAATATACTCTCTTCAAGAGTGATTTTGAAATGAAAGAGTGGAAGAGAGTTGGAGAGGTTTGTTTAAAAATATTTTGCCCCAAAAGAATGATTTTAAACAATAGAAAGCATTTTGGGGGAACTTTGATTAACCAAGGATTAGAGAGAAATTTATAGATAATCAAAGTTACTAATTTGGAGTAATGAGAGGGTATTTATAGAGTTTGTGAAAAATATGACCATTGGGGACACGCTTGGTATTTTGGAAAAGTTAATTAAGTTTTAATGACGTTTTAAACCTTTTTAAAAAATTCCATCCCGAGAGCACCAGTCGACCGGAACAAGTTCGGTCAACCAGGCATGAAATGAACTAAAGGTTTGGTTGACCGGACATTTAAGTCTGAAGGCGATTTTCCAATTTAGCGCAGTTCGGTCGACTGGGACATTTTGAACTGAGAAGTTCGATGGACTAGGTAGTTGGGGCATCTCCCGAGGACCCTCGGTCAACCAGAGCGTTGGAGTACATTTTGGGCTCAGTCGACCAGGTAGTCAAAAAGTTGACTCCCTACGAGGTTTAGTCGACCGGGGTCAATTGAACTACATAAGTTCGGTCGACTGGACTGTGGTCAAACTGTTGACCTAGTTCGCGTTCAGTCGACCGTGGACTTTTGAACGTGAACAGTCAGTCGACCGAGTGTGCACACTTTTGCATTTACGTCCTATTTCAGACAACAAACACCCTATTCAAATGACTAACACATATAAGTGTATGGGTGAGTGTCCTAGGGTCATTTTTAGGTCATTTTGAAGACACCAAAAAAATCTGGACCACCGATTTTGACCCTAAAGCTATTCCAAAAACTTTATATGATTTTAGTATTTTTAGGAAAAAGGTTTTTGGTGAGATGTGCTAGTCCCTAGGGTCTAACTATGGTCGTTCTGAGCATTCAAACACATCATGCAGATGCATGCATTATTACAAACCAAAGATATAAAATTAAATGCAATTACAAATAAAACACAGATGTCTTCATCTTCTTCTTTCTTCTTTTGCTCTTCTGACTTCATAGAATGCTTGATCGTATAGTATTTAAGTCCTGCAAGCTTCCATCACTATTTCCTTATGTGTGTGTTAAATTAATGGACCTGTTCACATGCTAAATACACACATAAGAAACATGTGCTTTGTCAACATCAAAACAGGGATCGGACTCAAAAGGTCAACATTTTGGTTTGTAATAATTGCATATCATGCATAGTGTGGATGGATGCTCAAAGTAAAGACCATAGATTGACCCTAGGGAACCAAAGTTTTCATAGAAAATCTTTTTGACAAATCACAAAGACATAATAGGTTGTTGGCCTGGGTGTGCGTCTAGAGGGGGGTGAATAAACATCTTTCACATATATAAAACTACTTCTACAATCACAAAAGAACTTTGGCAAGATGCAAAAGTATTATATCACAATTTATATTTAAGGTAAATAATAACAAGAAAACTATATGAAAGAGGAAAGAGAAACGAAACCTACATCCATGCCTTGAGACCAACTCAAGGATTCCCCAAATCCACTAAGCAATCCTCCTTCACTAGCAGAGAAGCCTTTACAATCCAGCTACTTACCAAGAGCTACAACAAGGTGCTCACCAAGAGTCACCTTAACGAAAGATTACCAATAATCTTCAAAGATCACACTCAATAAAACATGTAGAGATTACTAGAGGTTGCTCCTTCTAAAGCTGATGATACAAATAAAACCTCACACTACTCTCTCTTTGCAACTGATATATAACTAAGAATAAATAGCAAAAGAGCTTGAACAATTAAGAGCAAGAATGAATGTTTCACTAATTTTCTCAACAACTAAATGCTTCAATCAATGTGTAAAATAAATGCTGAAGGGTTGTATTTATAGCCAAGGGTACGAACTAGCTATTTGGTAGCCGTTGGGCATTTATTGAGCCAAGACAAAATAATAACTAGCTGTTTTAAACTCATTTAATGCATTCTGTCTTTGCCAGAAACCGTCGATGGTTTTCCTAAGCATTTCAGAAATCATCGATGGTTTTCTGTAAGGATAGCAGTCTCGACCCAAACCGTCGAAGGATTTCTGGGCACTCTCCAAACCATCGATGGTTTTCTATAGACAATGCCCTTTTTTCTAGAAAACCATCTAAGAACTTGTTTTAAATCATTTATTTGGGTGCTTGACCAATGTTTAACTAAAATGGGGACCAAGTTTGTAAAATGTTGAAATACTAACTTGTTAAAAAACTTGTCCTTATAAAATATATTTTTAGTTGTAGGATAGCAAGCAAAAATATGTTTGAATACTAATTAAGTTCATTAATCCTATGAGATAGCATGCAGATGCAATTACACAATCTCTTACTGAGTGTTCTTACCAATATCATGTCGTAAGAGTTACAAGGATTTCCTACCTCACACACAACCAAGTACGTATAATCCTAAAATGTGGAGTTTAATTGGTTGTGCCTTGAGTATTCCTCACCTATGTCATTGCTTATTACTTTATAAGGGTTCATCTGATTCTTATGCTAGCTTTAGATTCCACCTACTTATCTGCAATGAACTTGAAAAAATATATTAGCAAACTAAAGAACCACTAATGGGTTGTTATCATCAAAACAGACTGGAGTGAGGAACCTTAGCCACTAGGGCTAACATTCTCCTCCTTTTTTTTATGATGGCAAACCATTTTTGTTCTTTTGATAAGATTTTCAAAAAAAATGCTCCCCCTCAAAATGTGCCTATATGTTTGAAGAAAAATGCAATAGTTCCTCCCCCTTAATATATGCACCGAGTGATCATCATATCATGTTTTATTCTTGGAAAGATCAAACAAAATTTCGGCAATATGCCGTCTATAAATAGAGCATTTTTTTTAAAAAAAAAGCCTAATAAATTTAAGCAGTTCAGTATGTCCACAAGCATATCAGTATGTCCACAAATTGTTCAGTATGTCCAACCACAAGCAAATCAATATAGTACAAGTGTATCTAATAATTCAGCAATATTTCCAGCACAAGTCGGTATTTTCAACAGTCATGCAAGATGAGAATAACTAATAGCAAGTCATCTAATGAACATTACATTTCAGTGCAAAGACATACATGTGTTGACCAATGTTAAATTTCAATTAGTTCAGCAAACATAAAAAAAAAATATACCACCATTATTTCAAAAAGTTATCATTCACGGAAAAATTACCACCATTCTTTCAATAAAAAATTACCATTCACAAAAAATTACCACCATCCTTCTTTTCTCCCCCTTTTTCCATTATGAAAAAGTGGTGAGAGGATCCAAGGGGTTTTGGCGAAGATACTCCAGGATTTTAGCAAAGCTGGAGTCGATGTGAGCCCTATGAGCCACTAGAGCCTATTGTAGGGAGTCAAAACAAGCACGTTGTTCCTGTTGCATGGTTGTTAGAGTGGAGTCGAATCGTGCGCGGTGTTCTAGGTCCATCCTTTCTAGGTGCTGCATAACTGACTCATAGGGTGACTCCAGATCCTCAGGTATGTCCATGAAGGCATTGGGATCTTCTGCAGCTACTACTTCTCCAACCATTGCTTCCTAGTCCTCAATAAGAGGCACGGCTTGTTGCCCTGGTTTTATCCACAGTGAGGTTTGTGCATTTTTTACAAAATGCATATGTTGCAAGGTAGCTTCCAAATATTCATCCTCTGGTTTCGAAAATACTTGTCTAGAACCCGCAGCTCGGACGTCATGATGGGTGACTATGGCTATAAGGAGACGACCATTGTAGAGACCTAGGAATTATATAAATTAAATAATAAAAGAAAGGAGAGGAAAAAGAATTTTTTTAAGGGGGCCTTTGCAGAGTCTCGTTGATGAACTTAGAGCATTCGTCAACAAACAACCTTCTTGAGTTCGTTGACAAGGACACATGTTTCGTCAACAAAAAGATACCGAGATGGGTGATTTCAAGGCCTGAAGTTCATCGATGAAGGTCATGAGTTCGTCAATGAACCTCCTTCTTGGACTCGTCGACGAGGCAACGTGGCTCGTCGACAAGGCCGCCTATAAATATGCATAAAGCGAGCTTTTGGATGAAAAATTAGTTGTCTTCCTCCTTCTCTCTATAGATTTCGGTTTCTCTGACTTCTCTCTACAAATCTGACTTCGTATCTCCTCGGTTCGATGATCAGAAGCTACCATGGTGGTCCTAGGGAGATTTTCCACAACTTAGCTCGAGCAAAATGTTGATTTGATAAGTTTGGGAACCATCCCAAAAATCATGGTAAGTAGATTATTTAGGTATTGTAAATATTATCAGGTTTATTTGAGCCTAGATTTTGTATTGTATGAGGATAACTGGTGTTTTGTGGAATAAAATTAGGGTGTTATGATTTTAGGGTTAAGGTGTTTGTGGGACCCTACTGTCATTGATTGAGGACCCCAGTGGATATCTTTCTAGGAGCCCAAGTAAATTATAGTTTTGGAAATTACGAATAGGTAGGTTCATGAATATAAGTATGATGATTTTTTGGGAAATTCAGTGTTTTACTTGGGGGGGGGGGGGAGGAATATGTTTATATGCATCATTGCAGGATTTTGGGGATAGTACGCTGTGAGCGTGAGAATAGAGTTGGAGGCGAGCCTCCTATCTTGTTAGGTAAGGGAAATATGCTATGCTAGCTGGTTTAGAAATATTTACTAGTAAAATATGATATATGATTATGAGTGTTTTCAAGGTAAGAAAATTATATAGTTTTACAAATTTCAGTATATGTGTTTTATTTAGTAAATTGTGTGGCATGAGAAATTATTAGTACAATACGAATTTTATACAACTTTCATGTTATCAGGATTTTTTGTAATTTTACAGAGTTAAAATATTCAGTTTTTTTAATAGAATGATTATACAGTTTATACAGAAAGCATAATACACAATATTAGCAAGAAATATGATTTGTGCAAAGTTATGATTTTTACAGCTTATACAGAAATATGAAATTCAATTTTAGTAAACCATGATTTACAAATTCAGAACCATAACATACAGATGTTTCAGTATTTCATATCAGTTAATTATAGCATTATGGTTAATTCATTTAAACAAAATCATGGTTAATCAGTAATATAGAATTATCAATTATATATAGTATCAGACCCTGATGGACTAGATTAGTTTCAAAGCACGGTACCGTAGCTATTTCAGTTCAAAGTGCAACCACATATCTTAGATAGTATGTGGATTTTCAATAGTCGATCATAGCTTGGTTGTGGATAGGCTCCCCATCAGTTAGGGTTGAGGCGGCCGATCTAGCTATCGGAGTTCAATTGACTTATCTTGGTAGGCCAACCAGTGATGAGTCCCGCCTACGGGTTGCACAACCCTATCATGAGAGGTTAAATCGTGACTTCTAGTTATCCATCCAGGGAAATTTTCATAGTTATTATATACATACAAAACATAGCGAATATATTTATAGTAATTAAAAGCATGTTCAAATAGAAAGTTCAGTAACTTATGTATTTTAAGATACACAAGTGTGAGTTATACTATATATCATTGTTACATTCTATTTTGATTCAGTTATTTACAATGTATATATAGTTTACAAAAACTCATATGTCACACACTAGTAATAGCATATTTTATCTTACTAAGCATTGTCTCATCCCAGTAATTTAATATTTTTTAGGTGATACAACTAGACGAGCAGAGCAGGCTCATAGATAGAGGAGTTGACAGTACTACCCTGTCTATAGGGTAAGTTATTTTGGGGGATATGTATTTTGTATAGATCCTAAAGGATCTTGTATCTAAAACTAGAGTGATGTGTAAAAGTATTGAGAAATTTTGGTATTGTATTTCTGGTTGTACACTTTATGTTTCCTCTGCCTAGGTATATAATTATGTTATAGGGTATTAGGGTATAGGATTTTTACCAATCGGCATTATTATCATTTTTTTAAAAAAAATGGTATGAAAAATTAGGTCATTACAATTTGGTATCAGAGCCTAGGTTGCCAGGTTCTATAGACTTTAAAGTGTAGTGGAAATAGTACCAGAACATAGGAAAAGGAATTAAGGTTTTGTTCTGCAATTTGGGGGCAGGACTTCCGTGGTGGTTTTTGTGTCTTTCCTGGGGTGATGATTTCAAGAAAGTCATAGTAAACTATTATCGGGTTGTGTTTCTAAAGTGTAGAACTGAATCTTGAATTAAGATAAGGATGTCAAGATAGAGGGATAATATGAGGATTTGGGTTAGATACATAAATTATAATGCCAAGGTCCCTGAGCCATGCTTATTGTGTTTTCAGGATGGACCCGAGAAATAGCAATGCCCATGCTAGTGACAATGAGGGCCGGCGCAGGGCCCTCGGGAATAGGTGGAGATGATTCAGATGTTGTGTTGCGTAATGTGGCACAACAGGTTATAGCTGAGATCTCTAGGAGCTCCAGAGTACACAGAGGCCCAACTGCAAGCTCGGGTTGTACCATAGAAAAATTTACAAAGATGAACCCTCCAACTTTTCAGGAGAAGCTGATCCTACAACTGCCGAGAACTAGATACAGGAGATTAAGAAAATACTAGTGGTGCTCCGATGCACCAATAAGCAGAGGGTCATGTATTCCTCGTATAAGCTGACAAGCGAGGCTGAGAGAAGGTGGGTAGCTACGAAGTTGTTGGAGGAACAGAGGCCTACACCCGAGGATATGACTTGGAGCAGATTTAGGGAGATATTTTTCAATAGATATTTTCTTGCCACTATCAAAGAAGCAAAGGTACATGAATATCTAAGTTTGTCCTAGGGATCGATGACAGTCTAGAGTACACGGCGAAATTCATCGAGTTGTCGCGCTTCTACCCTTATATTGTCCCAAATGAAGCTAAGAAGGCCAACATATTTGAGAGGAATTTAAGGTGGGACATTTATAAACAGGTGGCAGTTCTTAAGATACATGATTTCTCTAAGTTGCTAGATGGGGCCACCATAGCAAAGGAGAGCCATCAAAGAGATTCAGGAACATCGAGTCAGAAGAAAAGGTCTGTTCCTTTAGGTTTTCTGACTAGTTCTAGCCTAGACCCATGGAGAGGAGACCGTTATAGTGGAGGTCAAAGGTAGATGTGGGACATCGCAAGAATCAGGGTGTGTAAACCTACCCTATATGTCAGACGTGTGGGAAGAAGCATCTGGGAGAGTGCCGAGCAGGGAAAGACGTCTGCTATTGTTGTGGGAGACCTAGACATATGGCATGAGCATGTCCAAGACCGCTGGTCCATGCACCAGCTCCCAGACCGTATCGGGATGGATATCAGGAACCTCGTGAAGGTCAGCAGAGAAACACTGCACCAGCAAGGGTTTGTCTGCTTATGCCAAAAGATGCTGAGATTACTAGAGACGTTGTCACAAGTACACTTACTATTTTACCATATAAAGTTATTATTTTGTTTGACACAGTGCCACCCATTCCTTTGTATCGTCCGAGTATGTTAAAGTAGTTGGGGTAGAGGCACAGTTGTTAGATGTTGAGTTGTCTATTGCCACGCAGACTGGACCTACTGTGAGGTGTAGAAAGGTACTTAGGAATTTTCTAGTGGCCATTCAGGGGAAATTACTACCAGTTGATCTCGTGATACTAGATATGCAGAGATTTGATGTAATATTGGGTATGGATTGGCTGGCAGCTAATTACACCAACATAGACTGCTATTAGAAAGAAGTGATATTCAGACCCCCAGGTGAGCAAGAATACAAATTTGTGGGATCACGAGTATGTGCCTCACCACAGTTAGTGTTGGTTATTCAGGTAAAGAGGTTACTTTTGGGTGGTTTCCAAGGATATGTTGCCTATATAAAGGAGTTGCCAAAGGAAGAACTGAAACAGCCTGACATTTTGGTGGTTAGAGAATTTCCAGATGTCTTCCCGTAGGAGTCATTTGGCTTACCATTAGATCGGGAGATAGAATTTGCAATTGATCTACTTCCACAGATGGCACAAATATCTAAAGCGCCTTATAGAATGTCTTCAGCAGAATTGAAAGAGTTAAAAGACTAGTTGCATAAGCTGTTAGATAATGGTTTTATCAAACCTAGTGTGTCGCCTTGGGGAGCACTGGTTCTATTCGTGAAGAAGAAAGATGGGACCATGAGGATGTGCATTGATTACAGAGAGATAAACAAAGTGATGACAAAGAACAAATATCCTCTTCCTAGAATCGATAATCTATTTGATCAGCTTCAGAGGACTCAAGTTTACTCCAAGATTGACCTCCGGTCAGGTTAGCACCAGGTGAAAGCTAAAGCGAAGGACGTATCAAAGATAGCTTTCAGGATCAGATATGGGCACTATGAGTTTCTTGTTATGCCATTTGGTTTAACGAATGCACCAGCAACATTTATAGACCTGATGAATCGAGTGTTCCATCAATATCTGGATCAGTTTGTTGTGATTTTTATAGATGATATATTTGTCTACTCGAAGAGCTTTAAGAAGCATGAGTATCATCTGAGGCTGGTGTTGCAAGTATTGAGGGAGAGAAAGTTGTACGCAAAATTCAGGAAATGTGAATTATGGCTGAAGCAAGTTACTTTCCTTGGGCATGTGATCTCTGGGGATGGTATATCAATTGACCTAGGCAAGATAGAGGTAGTGGTAGATTGGGTGAGGCTGAGAAATGTTCAAAAAAATAGGAGTTTTCTAGGTCTGGTAGGATATTATCGGCACTTTGTAAATAGTTTTTCCAAACTATCAAGTCCCTTTACACGGATCATGAGGAAGAATATGAGGTTTGAATGGTCCGATGACTGTGAGCAGAGCTTCCAAAAGTTGAAGCAGCAACTGGCTACTGCCCTGGTGTTAGCTATCCCATTAGAAGTGGATGGTTTTGTCATATACAGTGATGCGTATCAGAGAGGGCTCGGGTTCGTATTGATGCAATATAGAAGACTTATTGCTTATGCACCCAGAAAACTTAAGGAATATGAGAAGAATTATCCAATGCATGATTTAGAATTAGCTGCAGTGGTGTATGCCCTCAAGATCTAGAGGTACAATCTTTATGGGGGGGAAATGTGGAATTTTTAGGGACCAAAAAAGTTTGAAATATTTATTCATCCAAAAATAATTGAATATGAGGTAAAGAATATGGTTGGAACTCATTAAATATTATGACTTCATTATTAGCTACAACTCAAGAAAAGCAAACGTGGTGGCTGATGCACTGAACCTAAAATCAGTGGGAACAAAATTGTCAGTAGTGGAGATTCAACATTCTATTCAGATGGATTTGGAGAGGCTAGGCGTAGAGCTAATAAAGGGTGATCACCAGGCATTCATTGCCAACCTTGTGGTACAACCTACTTTGCAAGAAAGAATTAAAGCCACCTAAAGGAATGATCCAGAATTAGTAGAGCTGATAGAGAAAGTACAAGACGGACAAGGGGAAGAATTCAGTATTTCAGATGACGGGGCTCTAAGATTCCGTGCTATATTATGCATTCCTGTAGACGGAGAGATCAGGAAGACGATCTTAGAGGAGGCTCATAGATCCTTTTACACTGTGCATCAAGACAACATGAAAATGTATCAGGATCTACGGGAATCCTTCTGGTGGAGCGACATGAAGAGGGAGATTGCTGAATTCGTGAAATAGTGCTTGACGTGCCAGCAGATAAAGGCTAAGCACTAGAGGCCAGCAGGGTTGATGCAGCCACTCTTCATCCCTGAGTGGAAATGGGATCATGTTTGCATGGATTTTGTGATAGGCCTGTCGCTAGCGCGGCAGGGACAAAATGCTATATGGGTGGTCGAAGATTGGCTGACGAAGATCGCTCATTTTATCCCTATCAAAGTTAACTATTCTATGAAAACACCGACAAGGTTATATATTCAGGAGATAGTGCACTCTCATGGTGTTCCAATATCTATAGTCTTAAACCGAGACCCCCGATTTACTTTACTATTTTAAAAGAGCTTTTAGAAGGCTATTTGGTCACAATTAGCGTTCAGCACTACTTTTCATCCTTAGACAGATGGGCAGATAAAGAGGACGATTCAAATACATAAGGATATGCTACGAGCATGCGTTCTGGATTTCGGGAGTAGTTGGACCTAGTATATGACGCTGGTCGAGTTTACGTACAATAACAGTTATCAAGTCAGCATCAGGATGGCACCTTCCAAGGCTTTGTATGGTAGAAGGTGTTGTTCTCCATTATATGGGATGAAGTGGGAGAAAGGTGAGTTTTGGGACTAGAATTGGTGCAGCAGGAGTACGATAAAGTCCGGCTTATTAAAGACAGAATCAATACAGTTCAAAGTCGGCAGAAAGGTTACGTAGATACTCACCGCTAGGAGTTAGAATTTAACGAGGGGGATCAGGTATTTTTGAAGGTAGCTCCATTAAGAGGAGTTATGAGATTTGGGAAGAAAGGTAAGTTGAGCCCTAGCAACATTGGCCTATTCGAAATACTTGATAGAGTGGGGTCAGTTGCCTACAGGCTAACTCTACCCCCAACTCTATGTAGAATTAATGATGTATAACATGTTTCCATGTTGAGAAAATATGTCCTAGACCCTTCTCACATGATTAGTTATGCAGAGATAGAGCTCAGAGATTCACTGGAATATAAGGAAGCACCAGTACAGATCTTAGATAGGAAGGAATGGGAATTGCGTACCAAGAAAATTTAGCTAGTGAAAGTCCTGTGGAAAAATCAAGACATAGAAGAAGCTTCATGGGAACTTGAAGAAGAGATCAAACAAAAATACCCACACCTGTTTAGTGGGGTACAGTAATAGTTAGGATTGTTTAGATAAAGATAATTTTTTTTTACATAGTACAGAGTGATAAATGTATAGTTATATTTTAGATTATAGGATAGATAGTGTTTTGGTTTTGGGAGAATTTTCTTTTATGAGTATATTTGTAATCTCTCAGCACTGTTTATGTAACCACGATATTCCTCCACTATAAGTGAGGGTAGGTAATAAAATAAGTAGCCAATTTAACCTTAGAGGATGGTGTGTAGCACATATAGCAAATTTCGAGAACGAAATTTTTATAAGGGCAGAATGTTGAGACTCGGGAATTATAACAATTAAATAATAAAATAAAGGAGATGAAAACGAGTTTTTTTTTCTAAGGGAGCCTCAGTAAGGTCTCGTTGATGAACTCAGAGTGTTCGTCGATGAACAACCTTCTTGAACTCGTTGACGAGGACACATGTCTCGTTGACGAAAAGGTACCGAGAGGGGTGATTTCAGGGCCTGAAGTTCGTCGACAAAGGTTATGAGTTCATCGACGAACCTCCTTCTTGGACTCATCGACAAGGCGACGTGGCTCGTCGATGAGGCCACATGGACATCTACCTATAAATATGCATAAAGCAAGCTTTTGGATGAAAAATCAGTTGTCTTTTCCTTCTCTCTCTACATTTAGGTTTCTCTGACTTCTCTCTACAAATCCGGCTCCGTATCTCCCCGGTTCGACCATCAGAAGCAACCACGGTGATCCTAGGGAAATTCTTTACAACTTAATTGGAGCAAAATGTTGATTTGAGAAGTTTGGGAACCATCCAAAAAATCACGGTAAGTAGATTATTTAGGTATTGTTAATATTACTAGGTTTATTTGAGCCCAGATTTTGTATTGCATGAGGATATACTGGTGTTTTATGGAATAAAATTATAGTATTATGATTTTAGGGTTAGGATGTTTGTGGGACCCAGCGGTCATGGGTTGAGAACCCCAGTGGATATCTTTATAGTTTTGGAAATTACGAATAGGCAGATTTAGGAATATAAGTATGATGATTTTCTGGAAAATTTAGTGTTTTACTGGGGGAATATGTTTATATGGATTATTGCAGGATTTTAGGGATAGTACACCGTGAGCGTGAGAACGAAGCTGGAGGCGAGCCTCCTAGCCAGTTAGGTCAGGGAAATATGCTATGCCAACTGATTTAGAAATATTTACCAGTAAAATATGATATATGATTATGGGTGTTTTCAGGGTAAGAAAATTATATAGTTTTACATATTTCAATATATGTGTTTTATTTAATAAATGAATGGCATGAGAAATTATTAGTACAGTACAGATTTTATACAACTTTTATGTTATCATAATTTTTTTTAGTTTTATAGAGTTAAAATATTCAGTTTTCTTAATACAATGATTATACAGTTTATACAAAAAGCACAATACGTAGTATTAGCCAGAAATATGATTTGTGCAGAGTTATGATTTTTACAGCTTATACATGAATAAGAAATTCGGTTTCAGTAAACCATGATTTATAGATTCAAAACTGTAACATATAGATATTTCATTATTTCATATCAATTAATTATAGCGTTATGGTTAATTAAGTTAAACAGAATCATGGTTAATCAATAATATAGAAATATCAGTTATATATAGTATCAGACCCTGATGGACCAGATTCGTTTTAGAGCACGGTACCATAGATATTTCTGTTCAGAGTGCAACCACATATCTTAGATAGTATGTGGATTTTCAATAATCGATCATGCCTTGGTTGTGGACAGGCTCCCCGTCAATTAGGGTTGAGGCGACCGATCTGACTATCGGAGTTTAGTTGACTTATCCTGGTAGGCTAACCAGTGATGAGTCCTACCTACGAGCTGCATAACCCTGTCATGAGGGGTTAAATTGTGACTTCCAGTTATCCATCTAGGGAAATTTTCACATTTATTATATACATACAGAAAATAGCGGATATATTTATAGTTATTAAAAGTATTTTCAAATAGAAAGTTAAGTAACAGATGTATTTTAAGATACACAGGTGTGAGTTATACTGTATATCATTGTTACATGCTATTTTGATTCAGTTATTTATAGTGTGTATATAGTTTATAGAAACTCTTATGACACATAATAGTAATAGCATATTTTATCTTACTAAGCATTAATTTAATATTTTTCAGTTGATCCAACTAGACAAGCAGAGCAGGCTCATAGGTAGATGAGTTGACAGTACTGTCCTGTCTATAGGGTAAGTTGTTTTGGGGGATATTTATTTTGTATAGTTCCTAGAGGATTTGGTATCTAAAACTAGAGTGATGTGTGAAAGTATTAAGAAATTATGGTATTGTGTTTCTGGTTGTACACATAATGTTTCCATTGCCTAGGTTTATGATTATGTTATAAGGTATCAGAGTATAAGATTTTTACTAGTTAGCATTATTATCATTTATAAAAAAATGGTATGAAAAATCAGGTCGTTACAACCATAGGGAAGACATCCATTCTTTTTTCGAAGGTTAGTTTCCATCACGTACACCAGGAGAGATGGGAGATCAATCCCTCGGTCGTGCCAGTCACAATACATCACAAATATATTAGCCAGAGTCACTTTGTCATGTCCACCATGCCTAGGGAGGATATTATAGGTGATCATGTGGTGCAGGACCCGAAAGTCGACAGTTAGGTCCTTGGCTTTTGGTTTAGCTATGGCCGGTATCTGGGGATTTCCAGTCACTAATTTTAGGGCTGTATGATGGTCATACCATTCACTATGCACCTGCCAGCCTTTGCTGGGGAGACTAGTAATGTCATAGCGGTCACATTTGAGGATTTCACATAGGGTTTTAGTGTCTAAAGAAATTTCCATACGCCTGACCATTGAATGTGCGGGTTCCTCAGAGGTGCTGGAAACAAAATTGGCAGAAAATTCTTTTACTAGTTCAGGGAATACAAACTCATCGTAGGTCATTAAAAATTCCCAACAAATGCTCCTAAATTTACCAATGAAACTGGGAAGGTGTGTTTGAAGAAAAATGATTGGAACAATCTTGCCACTTAGAATGTTCCTATGAGTCGTGACTTATAGGTACCACCAATAAGCTTCTTTGGAGGAGAAGAGGCCTTTCCATTCCTCAGAATACTTCCTGATACATTCGTTAGACTGAAGAGAGGAAGCAGATTCCTTAGAGGATGAAGATGAGCCACTGGGAGGTGGAGAGGGTGAGGGCTCGCGAGCACCAACCTTGGCCTTTTTTTAGGATGAGCTTGCTTTGTTGTGAGCAAATTTGGAAGCCATGGGGAATGGTGAGCAACCACGGGTAGAGGAGAGGAGAGGGTTCAAAGAGGTTGTTTCGGAGGACAGAGCAGAACACAAAAGTGGGGGTTTAAAAATTTTAAGATTTTAGTGACTTAAAGAAGTCTCAGCTCATCAAATACCACCGACTGTTTTTCTGGGTTTCAGAAAACCATCGCTAGTTTGGTACTAAAGTTGTCTGCCTATCTAAAATCGTCACCGATTTTTTCAGGGTACCCTGAACCTTCGACGGCTTGGTCCTGTACCAAACCATCTTCCGGTTTTGTGTTATTCTCTACCATCTTTGCTATTTTAAAGAGATGTCTAGAGGAGTACACATGCCTAGTTCATGCCTAATTTTGAAAAATCTTTCCTCATTAAGGGGTTTTGTTATGATATTGGCTAATTGGTTTTCAATATTCACATGGACTAATTCAACATCCCTATTTTGTACGTGGTCTCGAATGAAATGGTGCCGGATTTCAATATGCTTAGTTCTAGAGTACAAGCACGGATTTTTAGATATGTTAATGGTACCGGTATTGTCACAATGGATTGGTATACCCTTTATCAAAATTTTAAAGTCCTCGAGTTGTTGCTTCATATATAATTCTTGGGCACAACAACTACCGGCTATAATGTATTCATCTTTAGTGGTTGAGAGTGCAACAGAGGTTTGTTTCTTGCAAAACCATGAGACAAGAGAGTGGCCAAGGAAGTGACACATTCCACTAGTACTCTTCCTATCAGTTGTGAACCCCCCATAGTCAACTTTTGAATAATAGGTGAGATCAAATGGATCATTCTTAGGGTAAAAGAGCCCTAAGTCATGTGTTCCTCCTAAGTACCTAAATATTATTTTAACGACATTAAGATGTGACTCTTTGGGACATGACTGGAATCTAGCACACAAGCAAACGTTGAACATAATGTCAGATCTACTAGAAATGAGGTACAACAGACTACTAATCATCCCTCTATATAGCTTTTGGTCAACATTCTTCCCTTTTTCATCATTATCAAGTTTCGTTGCTATGCTCATAGGGGTTGCTTTTGATTTTCCCATTTCAAGCCCAAATTTCTTAAGCATGTCCTTAACATATTTAGCTTGATTAATGAAAATCCCATTCTTCATTTGTTTTATTTGCAACCCAAGGAAGAAGGTTAATTCGCCCATCATACTCATCTCAAATGTTTCCTGCATAGTTTGGGCAAATTCTTTGCATATATCCTCATTTGTAGCACCAAAAATAATATCATCTATGTAAATTTGTATGACTAGCATATCATTTTCCTTATGTTTCGAGAACAAGGTGGTGTCACATTTTCCTCTTGTGATGCCATCTTTCAAGAGAAACTTGCTTAATCGTTCATACCAAACTCTAGGTGCTTGTTTAAGTCCATAAAGAGCTTTTGAGAGTTTAAATACATATTCAGGGTGTGTATGGCTCTCAAAACCTAAGGGTTGTTTAACATAGACTTCTTCATTGATGTACCCATTTAGAAAAGCACTCTTTAAATCCATTTTGAATAACTTGAAATTTTTATAGCAGGAAAAGGTAAGCAGCATCCTAATGGCTTCAAGTCTTGCAACAGGGGCATAAGTCACATCATAGTCAATACCCTCTTTTTGGTTATACCCTTGAGCAACCAATCTAGCTTTATTTCTTATAATGTTACCATTTTCATCTTTCTTGTTCCTAAACACCTATTTTGTGCCTATTATTGTAGTGTTTTTTGGGTTTAAGAACTAAATCCCATACTTTGTTCCTTTCGAATTGGTCAAGTTCCTCCTGCATAGCAAATATCCAATTTTCATCATTTTCAGCTTCGTTAAAGTTCTTAGGCTTTAATTGGGACATGAAAGCTATATGATTGCATCCACTTCTCAAGTGAGATCTAGTACTAACTCCATGGGATGGATTACCAATGATGAGATCGGTTGGGTGATTCTTAACAAATTTCCAAGCTCTAGGGAGTTCCATATTTTCTTCTTCCATTTTCATAGAATCTTCTTGAGTTGATGATTCTTGATGATCATTTTTTATTTCTTGGGAATTTTCATTTTTTTCATCATTTATCTTAAGTTGCTCAAGTTCCCTTCTAACTCTCATGGTAGTCTCTTGATCATCCAGGTCAACTTTTGGGTGTATATGGGTTTGCTTCATCAAAAACAACATGTATTTGAATCTTGAATAGTTTGGGTTCTTTTATTAAACACTCTATAAGCTTTGTTGTTCATTGCATACCCTAGAAAGTTTCCTTCATCGTATTTTGAGTCAAATTTTGCTAAGTGGTCTCTATCATTTAATATAAAGCATTTGCATCCAAAGACCTTAAAGTGTGAGATGTTTGGTTTTCTACCCTTCCATATCTCGTATGGGATTTTGCCTATTTTGGATCTAATGATGACACGATTACTAACATAAAAAGTTGTACTAACAGCTTTGGCCCAAAAATATTTTGGAAGATTATGTTCATTAAGCATTGTCCTAGCCATTTCTTGGAGCGTTCGGTTCTTTCTTTCAACTACTCCATTTTTTTTTTGTGGAGTTTTTGGTGTGGAGAAGTTGTGTGAATAACCATTTTCATTACAAAAGTCTTCTAATTCTTTGTTCCTAAATTCTCTTACCCTATCACTCCTAATGTGAACAATTGGCTTTCCTTTTTCATTTTGAATTTGTTTACAAAAATGAATAAAGGCATTGCAAGTATCACTTTTGTTTGCAATAAAATTACCCACGAAAATCTAGAGAAATCATCAACTAGCACAAAAGCATACAGTTTTCTACTAATACTTTCAATATCATTTGGTCCAAACAAATCAAGATGAATCAATTCTAATGGTCTTGTTGTGGATATAATTTTCTTGGTTTTGAAAGATGATTTAACTTGTTTTCCATATTGACATGCATCACATACTTTGTCTTTGACATAATTGTTTTCCATGCTAGCACGACCTAGCCTCCTATGCCATAACCAACTATTTTCATTTATTGCAGCCAAACATCTAACATCACAAGTTTTAACATCATCAAACTCAATTGTGTATATGTTAGATTCATACTTACCTACTAGTATAACATTTCCATTCAAGTAATTTATCAAGCATTGGGTAGATTGAAATATAATATTCAGTCCCTTATCACACAACTAACTAACACTTAATAGGTTATGCTTAAGTGTATCTACAAGTGCAACATTTTCAATAGATAAATAAGAATTACCTATTTTACCTTTGCCGATGATTATACCCTTAGCGTTTTCTCCAAATGTAACTAACCCTTCTTTCTTGTAGGTGAGAGTGAGAAATTTGTCAGTGTCTCCCGTCATATGTCTTAAGCAACCGCTATCAAGGAACCATTTGTTCCTTGTAGAATTTTTCTTCAAGAAAATCCGCACACAGCACTAAGTAATTTTTTTTTGTACCCATATTGCCTTGGGTCCTAGGGGGTTAGTATCCTTAATCACCCATTCATACTTCATTCCTTTTCCTTTGTTTCCTCTAAAAGGGCAAGTGAAGCGCACATGACTTTTTCTTTCACAATACAAGCAAACTTTGTTAGCATGCAAAGGGTTTGGTTTGGGTGCTAGGGTTTTTCTTGACAAAGAGCTTCTCGTAGCACAGAGGTTTACAAAGCCAATTGATTTAGATGACAAACAACCATACCCTAATCCTTCTTTGAAAATTCCAAATCTTTGGATTCCAAGTAACTTATCAAAATTTTCTTTTCCATTTGTAAATTTGTAATTGATGTTATTTCGATCTTCAATTTTCTTTTTCAAATTTGAATTTTCTTGAAGAATTTCAACAATTTGGTTTTTCAAATTTCCAACTTCTTTTTGAAAGGTCTCATTGTCATTTTTGGAGTTCTTGACAAGTTTTTCTTTTTCAGCTTTGAGAGAAGTATTTTCATCTTTTAAAGCATCACATAAACATATTTTCTTTTGTTTACACTTTGAATGAGTTTCTTCTAAAATCCTATTCTTCTTTTTAATAGCAATCAATTCAATATAAAGTTTCCTAAAATTTTCTTTTATTTCTTCATATGGGGGAAAGTATTCGTCATCATAATTTAACTTATTTTGCTCATCTGCCATAAAACAGAAGTTTGCAACTTCTTCTTCGTTTTCTTCATCAGTTGAAGTTCCGTCCAGTTCATCCCACTCGATTGCATTCATAGCTTTGTATCTCTTCTTATCTCCTCGTTGGTTGTTGCCTTTGTTTTTGAAGTGTGGGCAATCAGCCATTCGGTGTCCGATCTTCTTGCAGTTATAACATCTTATGCTTGATTCTCCTTTCTTTTTTTTCTTACCAGCCCGTTTGTTTAGCAAGAAATTTCTGAATCTTCATGTGAGGAGAGCTACTTCATCATCATTGTCGCACTATTCTTCTTCTTCCATTATTTCCTTCTTGCTTGCTGTCTTTAGAGCCATGTCCGTTGTCTTTTTTGGCTTTTCTATTTTGGCTGCAACATTCTTCTTCTTGATCTAATAAGTCATGAAAGATCCAACGAGCTCATCAAGAGTGACCTTAGATAGGTCCTTTGCTTCTTCAATTTTCGTCGACTTTGCGTGCCATAATTCTAGTAATGAACAAAGAACTTTCTGCACATTATCTTCCATAAAATATTCCCTACCAAGTGCTTTCAATCCATTCGTTATATGTGTAAAACGTGTGAGCATGGAAGTAATCAACTCACCTTCTTCCATTTTAAACATTTCATATTCTTTAACTAACATATAATTTTTGATTTTTTTCACCTAAGTTGTACCTTCATATGTTACTTGGAGCTTCTCCCACATTTCCTTGGCCGTGTTGCATCCGCAAATCCTGTTGTATTCTTCATCGTTCACAACACAATAAAGAAAGTTTTTCGTTTTAAAGTTTAGTTATGCCAGCTTTGCATCTGCTTTTGGGAGTTTCCCAATCGGTATGATCTCACCATCGTCATCCTTAAATACGTAATCTCCTTTGGTGATTACATTCCATATTCTATAGTCATATGCTTGGATGAAGATTGACATTCAGTACTTCCATGCTAGATAGTTGACACTGTAGAACTTGGGTGGACGGTCAACGGATTGTCCTTGGGCAAACATGTCCGCCATTGGATCTTTGCGCTCTAGATGTTACTCCGAAGGTCTGGCGACTCTCTCTAATACCACTTGTTGGCCCGAGTGTGCATCTAGAGGGGGTGAATAGACGTCTTTCGCGGATATAAAACTTTTTCTACAATCACAAAAAAACTTTGGAAAGATGCAAGAGTAATCATATCACAATTTATATTTAAGGCAAATAATAACAAGCAAACTATATGAAAAGAGGAAGGAGAAGAAGAGCTCAACACTATGATATCAACATGGTTTGGCACCAAGCCTACATCCACGCCTTGAGACCAACTCAAGGATTCCCCAAATCCACTAAGCAATCCTCCTTCACCAGCGGAGAAGCCTTTACAATCCAGCTGCTCACCAAGAGCTACAACAAGGTGCTCACCAAGAGTCACCTTAACGAAAGCTTACCAATAACCTTCAAGGATCACACTCAACAAAGCATGTAGAGAGTACATAAGTTTGCTCCTTCTAGAGCTGATGATACAAATAAAACCTCACACTGCTCTATTTTAGCAACTGATATATAACTAAGAATAAACAATAAGAGAGCCTGAGCAATTAAGAGCAAGAATGAATGTTTCACTAATTTTCTCAATAACTAAATGCTTCAATCAATATGTAAAATAAATGCTGAAGGGTTATATTTATAGCCAAGGGGACAAACTAGCCATTTGGTAGTCGTTGGGCATTTATTGAGCCAAGACAAAATAATAACTAGTCATTTTAAACTCATTTAATGTATTCTGTCTCCGCTAGAAACCGTTGACGGTTTTTTTAAGCATTTCAGAAACCGTCAACGGTTTTCTATAAGGATAGTAGTCTCAACCCAAACCATCGACGAATTTCTAGGCACTCTCCAAACTGTCGACGACTTTCTGTAGGCCAGACCCTTTTTCTAAAAAACCATCTAAGCACTTGTTTTAAATCATTTATTTGGGTGCTTAACCAATGTTTAACTAAAATGGGGACTGAGTTTGTAAAATATTGAAATACTAACTTGTTAAAAAATTGTCCTTATAAAAGTTTGTTTAGTTGTAGGATATCTTGCAAAAAAAATGTTTGAATACTAATTAAGTTCGTTAATCCTATGAGCTAGCATGCAAATGCAATTGCTCAATCTCTTGCAAGGTGTTCTTACCAATATCATGTCATAAGAGTTACAAGGGTTTCCTACCTCACACACAACCTAGTACATATAATCCTAAAATGTGAACTTTAATTGGTTGTGCCTTGAGTATTCCTCATGTATGTCATTGCTTATTACTTCATCTGGGTTCATCTGATTCTAATGCTAGCTTTAGAGTCCACCTGGTTATCTACACTAAACTTGAGGAAATATATTAGCAAACTAAAGAACCACTAATGGGTTGTTATCATCAAAACAGGCCGGAGTGAGGAACCTTAGCCACTAGGGCTAACACAGGCCAAATACACAAGTTTATTTCATGCTCATTCGATCGACCCATAATAGCCTTACTGAACTCAGTTGACCAATGATTATTCAACAGAACACTTTTGAACTACATCTTCCTCAGTCGACAGATAGCCTATAATATCTGAATTTACTTTTTGGCTAGTCAACCGGCACTTTGCTCGATCGATACAAGCTCTTCATTTGGCCTTATTTTAGCACTCACCCGACTAACAAAATGAGCACATTTTGTGCTCAGCCAACCGTCTGTTTGTGCTTAGCCGGCCGCCCAAGAACGACAGCCAGCCGAGTATTGAACGCTTGTAAATCGCCCTTGCTCAGCCGACTGGCAATGTGCTTAGTTGACCAAGGCTCTCGGGTTGGCTAAACTTTTCAGCGCTAATCGTAATTAATTTTGCAATTAAAGATTTCTAAAATTGATGAGCATGTCCCTAACATACATATTTTGTGGGAGTTTTATATATAGCCCATTCCAAAGCATAATTAAGCACTTTTGATTAGCTAAAAATACTCTCTAAAATTTTGCGCTATATTTTCAAATACTTTCATATTCAAGCATATACTTCATCTCTTTCTTATATCTACTTGTTAATATCATTGTATAAAGAGAGCCTCTAATTCATCTTCTTCACTTGCAGAGTTATTGCAACTTGAAGTTAAAATTGAGTATTGTGAGCATCATATACATTCATTGTAAAGCTTATACTCTCTTATTCATTTATATTCATAAATCATTTTTAGAGAGTGAGCTTGAGTTTATCCCATACTGTTTCATTGATAAATTTTGTTGGGAAAACTCGTTAAGGCTTGGGAATCTTTGCACACTCATTGAAAGATTCAAAGTTAGTTTATTTTTTGTGCTTCTTGAAAGATATTTTTGAAAAGCTAATCAACATCTCCTATACTCTTTGCTGAAAAATACTTTATGGAGGTTTAACTTGAGCTTTGAAGATATTTGATATACACTTAGCATAAAATAAATATTTGACACAAAGATTATTTTTACCGTCACCTCTCACAATATTTTACATATACATTTTTTAGAGGAATCATATAATCTCTACTGAGCATCACTCACATCATACAAAAGTGCAATTGAGCTTAACTTTGTACATCAATTCCTTGAATGCTAATTTTTTTTCTTGAAAAATATGTTCCAAGGTTTAAAATAAGGTCTCTAAGTCTCTTTATACCTAATGAGCTTCAAAAATAAATTTCATATATGAATCTACTTGGAGTACTTACAATATATGTCCTATTGACTCTCTTCATTTCTTGAACTCATTGAAATCTTGAAATTACTGCTTTGAGTTCTCTTTGTTTCTGAACTTCAAATCTTTATTCCTTTAAGGTCTCTTTGATTCTAAGCTTCATTGATCCTTGAGCTTCCAATATTGATCTTGAATTTGATATGAGCTTTCAAAATTTTATCACTTGACCATATGAAGTATGCTTGACTTCAATATCTGCTTTTCTTGAAATATCACAACTTTGAAGAATATTAAATAACCTTACTTTGCTATCATCAAAATTAAGAGTCGTAAGCCTTGTTTAGGCCAACAATCTCTCCCTTTTTGATGATGACAAATAAGGAGCAAATATAGGTGAACCTTTAAAAGGCTCCCCCTTACAATGAGCATAAGAGTAAACTTCAAAGTTGCATAAATTCATCATTCCTGTTATAAATTCATCATTCCATCATGCATGCTCATATCATAAACATAAACATATTCCATCATACCATCATACCATCTTTTCTTTTGCTCATACACATACTCCCCCTTTTGACATCAATCAAAAAGGAGAAATACAACCTTTCGCAAACTAAGTGCACCATACATCCAGAAAAAATGTGAACAAAAGTCATAATTTTTAAAGATTACAAAACATCATAGTCAATCACAATCAAGCATCAGATCCTGTAGCACTATCTTTTGCAGCTTCTTTTTCTTTAGAGCCTTCTTTAGAATACAACCATTCTCAAAGCAAGTGCACCATACATCCATAAAAAATGTGAACAAAAGTCATAATTTTTAAAGATTACAAAACATCATAGTCAATCACAATCAAGCATCAGATCCTGTGGCACTATCTTTTGCAGCTTTTTTTTCTTTAGAGCCTTCTTTAGAAGCATCACCTTCATCCTCAATTGCTTCAGCAAAGTCTTTATTAGAAGCTTCATCACTTTCCTCCTTTTCCTCTGATTCTTTATCGGATTCAGCATCTCTAGGAGGTGCTGAACTAATATCCATGGGGGTTGTACCCTAGGAGGAACTAGTGAGATGTTGTTCTAACTTTTCAAGGCGCTGATCTAGTGAGGAGTACTTAGCGTCCATATTTGAGACTTTGTCTTGAAGTGAAGTAAGTCCTACCCTCATGTCAGTGTTGAAACTAGAGTAGTGTTGATAGAAAGGAAGGAACCACGCAGGTATATCACCTTCTTCTAGAGCAGGATTAGGTTCCTCTGGATCTGGTTGTGCTAGACTGTTCCCTCTATACAACCATTCTTGGGTGTATTTCTTGTAGCCCATCAATTTTATAGCAGTGGAGGAGAATAGATCATAATGGGTTCATTTCATGAGTTTGGAAGAGGGTGTGAGGATCTGATAGTGAGCAAAGACCAATGATAAGATTCCTCCATAGGGGAGTACAAGTCTAGGTGTTTCTATCTTCATAACCATCCACCTAAGCATTAAGCTTGCCAAATTCAATTTTTCTCCCTTAAGTAGGCCCCACATTACAAAACAGTCTAAGAATGAAACGTGGTCATATGATCCGGCTCTAGGAAGAATATTGTAGGCAATGAGCTTGTGTAGGATTTGAGCTTGTAAATTGAGTTGCTTATAGAGTGGAGGTTTTCCAAAATAAACGGGGGGATCATTCATCAAAAGTGGCAAGAATTCTTGTGGAGTGAATCCTTGCTCCATAATCCATTGTTTATTGATGGGATTGCACTCAAATTCATAGCTTTTTATGCGAAGTAATTTGCCCAATGATTAAGGTGTGAGGGTAATTGTTTATCCTAGGAGATCGGTGGAAATGCCTACTTCCTTTTTCACCAAGTTTGAGTAGAATATTTTTGTCAAATCAGGATAATATCCTTTGGCTTGATGTTTAATGAACTTATCCCAACCAATGTCTTTGAATAATGCAAGGATTTTAGGAAAATTTGATTCGAAGAAAGGAATATCTAGTACTTTACCAAATTTTGGATCAATGGTTGAGATGTGGTTTCGATACAATGAATTTGCATGCGAGGAGACCAGCCATTTCTTAATTTCATCGTTGCTTACTTGGCGAGAGGAGGAAGCCTTGTCTTTATGCCCGACTGTTTTCGTTCTCAGCATATTGAGAAGTTGTTTGAAAACCTAAAAACCCCAGGTTGAGGAGGTTTAGGTTTTGATATGGCGAAGTGGTGATGGAGTAAAGGAAGGTTTTGAGAAGGAGGATTGAGTGGAAGGAAAGAGAGAAAATATTTTTGGAGAGGTGGAGAAGAGTAGACAGGCAACTGGGGTTTAAAAAGAGATGTTTCTCGTTTGTTTTAAAAACTAGACCGCCACTTGTCAGGTGCCTGTCTTCAAAGGGTCAGCCTCCTATTGAGTTATTTTTCAACAAGCAGTAACCTGTCAAGCACCTGCCTCTCAACTGGCAGTCGCCTGCTATGCAGGCTGCATGTATATTTCTCTATTCTCTCTTCTAGTTGACTTCATGTATATGTAACATTCCTAATTCTCGTCTAATAAATACAAATCTATCTTCTGAAAGTGGTTTTGTAAATATATCAGCTAATGGATCATTTGTATTGACAAACTCAAGAGTTATTTCTCCCTTTTGAACATTATCTCTTAAGAAATGATGTCTATTGTCAATATGTTTTGTTCTTGAGTGAGATATTGGATTCTTTGAAATGTTTATAGCACTTGTATTGTTGCACTTAATTCGGATTGTTTGATATTCAAGATTGAAGTCTTTTAGTTGTTGTTTCATATATAGTGTTTGTGCACAACAACTCCTAGCTGCTATATATTCAGCTTTAGCTGTGGATAATGCTATGGAATTTTGCTTCTTAGAAAACCAAGAGACTAGTGAGTGTCCTAGAAAGTGACAAGTGCCACTAGTGCTCTTTTTATCTATTTTACATCCGGCATAGTTCGCATCCGATTAGCTAATCATTTCAAAATCATTTTCCTTTGGATACCACAATCATAGATCAAAGGTTCCTAACAAGTATCTTAGAATTATTTTGATAGCAACTTGATGAGATTCCTTAGGTGCTGATTGAAATCTAGCACACATGCACACTCTAAACATAATATCATATCTACTAGCTGTTAAATATAGTAAGCTTCCTATCATTCCTCAATAATGTTTTGTGTCTACTTGTTTTCCTTTTTCATCTTTATCAAGGCTTGTTAAGGTGCTCATAGTAGTTCCTATAGGTTTACTTTCTTCCATATCAAACTTTTTCAGCATATCTTTAATATATTTGGTTTGATTTATGAATGTTCCATTTTTGGCTTGTTTGATTTGTAACCCTAGGAAATAATTTAACTCTCCCATCATACTCATTTCAAACTCTTTTTTCATACATGTAGCAAATTCTTCACATAGTTCTTCATTTGTAGCACCAAATATAATATGATCAACATAGATTTGAACTATTAGCATATCTCTATTTTTAGTTTTTATAAATAAAGTACTATCTACCTTTCCTCTTGAAAAATTATTTTTTAAGTAAAAAATTACTTAGTCTTTCATACCAAGCTCTAGGAGCTTGTTTTAAACCATACAAAGCTTTAGTCAACCAAAATACATGATCAGGATACTTTAAGTCCTCAAAACCTAGTGGTTGTTTTACATAAACTTCTTCATTTATATATCCATTTAAGAAAGCACTTTTTACATCCATTTGATATAGCTTAAATTCCTTATGGGCTGGATAGGCAAGAAGCATTCTAATTGCTTCCATTCTAGTTACGGGGGCAAAGGTTTCATCATAGTCAATACCTTCTTCTTGATTATATCCTCGAGCTACTAGCCTAGTTTTGTTTCTAACAACTATCCCATTTTCATCCTTCTTATTTCTAAATACCCATTTAGTTCCTATTATTGAGTGGTTTTCAGGTTTGGGTACTAATTGTCATACCTTACTTCTTTCAAATTGATTTAATTCCTTTTGCATAGCAATTATCCAAGAGTCATCTTGTAGAGCTTCTTCAATATTTTTGAGTTCATCTTGAGATAGGAATGCATAATGGTTGCATATATTCTTCAATGATGATGTAATGGTTACACCTCTTGAAGGTTCTCCAATAATTTGATCTTGAGGATGGTTTCTTATGTATTTCCATTCTTTTGATAATACTTGATTTTCTGTGAGATTTTCTTTTGAAGTTCTTCATTGTTTTCTTCTTTTTCTTCTTTAATTTCAAGATCTTCCTCTTTTTGTGAGATATCCTCTTTTTCTTCATTTTTTATTTCATTTGCAAAGGGATTTGATTCATAAAAAGTTACATGAATTGATTCAATGGTTAATGTTCTTTTATTATAGATCCTATAGGCTTTACTATTTGTAGCATATCCTAGGAAAATACCTTCATCTGATTTAGCATCAAATTTCCCTAAGTCATCTTTGTAATCAAGAACAAAACACTTACATCCAAATACATGGAAGTAAGCTATGATAGGCCTTCTTCCTTTCCATAATTCGTAAGGTGTCTTGTTTATACTTGATCTAATAGATACCATATTTATTACATAACAAGATGTATTTACAGTTTCAGCCCAAAAATACTTAGGTAAATTATTTTCATTTAGCATAGTTCTAGACATTTCTTGAAGGGTTCTATTTTTCCTCTCAACAACTCCATTTTGTTGTTGAGTTCTAGGTGCTGAGAAATTATGGTTTATACCATGATCATTACAAAATCTTTTGACATGTTTATTTTTGAATTCTCTACCTTGATCACTCCTAATGTTAGTGACATTATAACCTTTCTCATTTTGAAGTTTCTTACATAGAGTTATTAATATATCCCAAGCTTCATCTTTGTTGGCTAAAAACAGTACCCATGTGTATCTAGAATAGTCATCAACAATCACAAAAGTATATTATTTTCCACCTAAGCTTTGAGTTCTAGTAGGTCCAAACAAGTCTAAGTGCATGAGTTCTAAGGGTCTACTAGTTGATATGTGTTTCTTCTTTTTAAAGCTTGCCTTGATTTGTTTTCCTAATTGGCAAGCATCACAAATTTTATCTTTGATAAACTTAGTATTCAGTAAGCCTTTCACTAGATTCTTCTTAGATAGTTTAGATAGAAGGTCCATTCTTGCATGTCCTAATCTTCTATGCCAAAGCCAACTATTTTCATTTAGTGCAGTCACGCAAGTTACATCTTGAGATATTAGATTATCAAGATTTATGCAATACACAATGTTCATTCTATGTGTTGTGAATAGAATTTCATTATTCTTAGGGTTTTGTATTGTACATTTGTCTTTCTTAAAGATAATTTCAACCCCTTTGTCACTAAGTTGACTAATACTTAAGAGATCATGTTTTAGACCATCTACTAACAACACATCATCAATAGTGAATGAGAGTTCTTTACCTATTTTACCAATTCCAATAATTTTACCTTTAGCATTGTTGCCAAAGGTGACGTACCCCCCATTTTTTTGTTCTAATGTAGTGAACTTGGACTTATCTCTAGTCATATGTCTTGAAAACCCGATGTCCAAGTACCACTTTTCCTTTGATGGTGTTGTCCTAAAGCATACCTACAATGAAGGTTTCATGGTGTTATTATTTGGAACCCAAACTTTCTTAACTTTCTTTAAATTATATCTAGTTCCATTGTTTACTTTCCATTCATTTTTAACTTTAACATATTTCTTTTTAAGTGGGCAGTTAAACATAATATGTCATTTATTCTTGCACATGTAGCAAGTGGTATGTTTGTGTATATTTGTAGCAGATGTACTTGCATAATGTTTAGATTCTTTCACAAAGTATCCCATGAACAACTACTTCTTTCTTTTATTTGTTATTCCATTATAATCGATTCCTTCTTGATTCCCATTCATTCTTTGTTGTCCAACCATTTTTTCAAAGTTTTCTTTTCCTTTTATGAAGTTGTAGATAATTTTCTCTTTATCTTCAATTGTCTTTTTAAGACTGATAATTTCCAAATCCTTACTTTGATCATTTTCTTGTATTTTTACCAATTCTTGTGACATATTTTTTACCTTTTCCATGAGCTTGTCAATTTGGGAGTCTTCTTCCTTTTCTATAGATTTGGAGATTTCAAGCTATTTTGTTAGATTTTTATTTTGTTATTTCAAAGTTATATTTCTTTTAGAAACTTTGATAAATCTTTTATGTAAAGCAAACAACTCGGCTTGAAGTTCTTTGTAGGAAGGCATGCTATCACAAGATTCATTACACGATTCATTACTAGATTCTTCCGATGAGGAGTAGTAAGAATTTACCTCTTAATTATGTGTCATGAAGCACATGTTAGCTATCTCTTGCCCGCTTGTCACGTTTTCCGTTTTGCTTGAACTTGTGTCATCCCATGTTGCTTTCATGGCTGTTTTCTTTTTCTTCTTTTCCTTTTTGAGTTGAGGGCAGTCTGGCTTGATATGTCCTGGATTTTTGCAATGATAACACGTAGGTGGATCATTTTTATTTTTGTTCTCCTTCCTATTTGTTTCCCCTTTTTCAAATTTTGTTTGACTAAATTTTCTAGGGAACTTTTTGTTTCTTCTATAGAACTTGCCAAGTCTTTAAGTAATGAATGCTAATTCATCTTGGTCTAAGTCACTTGATTCTCTATCATCATTGCTCAAGCTTTTGTTAACAGCTTTTAAAGCAATAGATTTCTTGTGCTTAGGTTCAGGATTTATTTCTTTCAAGGCCATTACATAAGTAAGTAGTGAACCTATAAGTTCATTTAGTGATGTTGTTTCAAGGTTCATACCTTCCGTTATTGTTGTGGCCTTTGGTTTCCATATGGGTGGGAGACCTCTAAGAATTTTTCGAATCATCTCATAGGTAGAGTAGGTTTTTCTTAAGGCATTTAGAGAATTTATTATGTGAGTAAACCTAGTACACATACTAGTGATGGATTCATCTAAGTTCATCTTAAAAGTTTCATATTTGTTGATTAGCATATAAATCCTATTGTCTCTAACATCGACCATTCCTTCATAGGTTACCTCTAACTTATCCCAAATTTATTTGGTTGTTTTATAGGCCATGACTCTATTGAATTCATTAATATCTAGAGCACAATGCAAAGCATTGATAGCACTTAAGTTTACTTGTAGCATTTTGTGATCTATTTCATTCATGTCCTTTCTCTCCTTAGGGATTTGTTTTCCTTCTACTAGTTTGGTAGGAATTAGATCACCATCCGTGACAACCTCCCAAGCTCTCCAATCCATAGTTTGAAGGTAAATTCTCATACATTGTTTCCAAAAGGTATACTTCGGTCTGCAAAAGATTGGTGGTCGGGTTGACGATTGACCCTCTCCGAAGGGAGCTATTCCTAGGTGTGCCATTCCGATATTTATATAGCTTCTTGTTAAGATTTACTATAACATAGCGCTTTGATACCAATTGAAAGTAGAATAACGTTCCCAAGAGGGGGGTGAATTAGGTTAATTAAAATTTTTAAATTCTTTGTCAACTT
The DNA here is from genome assembly GCF_029873635.1 of Malania oleifera. Lineage (NCBI taxonomy): Eukaryota > Viridiplantae > Streptophyta > Magnoliopsida > Santalales > Ximeniaceae > Malania > Malania oleifera. The sequence goes on along the minus strand of NC_080417.1, from coordinate 58,052,699 downwards.
TTTACTTGTTTTAGTACTTGCAACAAAATTTTAAGTAAATCAACCAATTTAAAATCACAACCAAAACACTCCATTAATTACTGAAAAATTAAACAATCTAATCAACCACACAATATTAAAACCAACAACCAAGATAACCAAGAATTTGTAACTTGAAGCTTTCAACTTTTGGCAACAGCCCTGTATTTTACATGCAAGCCCTATTTTGATTTTGGTTTGTAATGCGCTCTCTTAACCAAGATTTCTGTAAATTAACCAACGTACTCCCTTGTCAGTTTCCGCAAAAGATTAATTGAAATGTACTTTCTAAAAATTAAGAGTCTTCTCTGAATTTAGTATTTAAGCCCTGCAACCTGCACTTAGCATTCACAAATAGAAATATAGTGCAGAAAGTAAAGAGTAGGGTAGAGAAGAACATCAAGTTTTTATAAGGTTCAACTTATCCTCAGCCTACGTCCTCGCCTTTGGCAAACCACCAAAGGATTCTACTATATTAGTTCCTTTTCGGATAGAAAAACACTGGAACAACCACTCCTTCAATTAGGCTAGAGTGTGCCTTTCCAAATGATATCCCCTCGTTTGGTCCAACGATTCAAGCACCCAAACCGTCAATCAATCTACAAGACAAGATTTAAGAGAAGGTGTACAAAAGATGCTCTCAAAAAAGCTGATTAGTACAAATTCAATCTATATACCTCAAAGCAATTCAAATATGAAAATCAAATTGAAGCTCGAAGAGTATATCACCAAATGATTCTTTCAATGGATGAAATATGTAGAACTTGATGCACAATTTCAGTGATGAAAGAAAATAGTACTTTAGTAGGATTCGTGCACAAGATGAGAGTGAGAGAGCCTTTGAGAGTTTGAGAACAATTGAGAGAGTATAAGAGTTGTAATTGATTTTTGGTGTTTATATTCATTGGTCTTGAGGGTATTTATAGATTTAGAAAAGTGTCTAACTTGATCCCCAAGTTTACTTGGAGTAGTGTCTAAGTTTTGAATAGGTATGAGCCCCGAGCAATCTATTTTTCAAAAATATGTCCGTTATAAAATTTAAAATTTGTCATGTGGCAGTAGCTTGAGAGCTTTTAGTTAGGCGCCTATCAATAAATTACATAGTCAATTTTCACAGGCAGTAGGGTGGCAGTCGCCTGTCACCATGTGGTCAGCCACGTGTCACTAAATTTCTCAATTTTAAAAAACAAGCAGAAGGGTGACAGCATCCTGGTGAAACCTGGACAGGCTTCTCAAAATACCTCATCAGGTGCCTATCAAGGTCCAAGCAGTAGCTTGACGACCTTTTATTTGTGTATTTTAAAATCACTTAATTGGCAGCCTATTGACTATTTTTAGTCAGGCTCCTATCAAGACAAAAATTCTGGTTTTTAAAATATTTTTGTACTAACTCTCTTTGCTTCTCAATTCTTGGAATGTTAATTTGTTTTCTTGAAAAATATGTTCCATGGTTTAAAATAAGGTCTCTAAGTCTCTTTATATCTAATGAGCTTCAAAAATAAATTTCATATATGAATCTACTTGAAGTACTTACAATATATGTCTTATTGACTCTCTTCATTTTTTGAACTCCTTGAAATCTTGAAATTACTGCTTTGAGTTCTATTTGTTTCTGAACTTCAAATCTTTATTGCTTTAAGGTCTCTTTGGTTCTGAGCTTCATTGATCCTTGAGCTTCCAATATTGATCTTGAACTTGATATGAGCTTTCAAAATTTTATCACTTGACCATATAAAGTATGCTTGACTTCAATATCTGTTTTTCTTGAAATATCACAACTTTGAAGAATATTAAATAACCTTACTTTGTTATCATCAAAATTAAGAATCGTAAACCTTGTTTAGGCCATAAGGTGTCTCTGCCTCGTAAGGAGAACTAGTTGTGGCTCATCCCCGTAATTGAGCTAAGGTGTCTCCACCTCGTAAGGAGAATTGGTTGTGGCTCATCCCTGTAATTGAGCTAGGGAGTCTCCGCCCCATAAGGAGAGTGTAAGTAGCGTCACTCCTCCCGATTAAAATGAACACTTAGGGGAATTGTTGGGTTGCTGACCTAAGGCGGGGACGTAGGCAGGATTGGCCGAACCCTAATTACAAATATTGTGTTGGCTCTTTACTTCTCGCACTTTAATTTATGTACATGCATGTTTATTTATTTATTGTCTTGATTGTTTTACATACATGCTTTGTATATCTGTGGAATTGATAACTACTTAGAAAGACCTTAGGTTGCAAAATACTAACTATGATTTGAATTTAACTTAGGAAGAAATTTTTAAATACCCCCTCTTTAGGGAATACACCATTCCTGTCAAAGTTAATTAAGTTCCACAAGGTTATTGAATATATATATATACATATATTAGTTAAAACCCATACTATTAAGCAAAAAATTCAAGTCGAACTATTCAATTATATTTTAAAATATGAATAACTCCAATAACTTACAAAGGATTCAAGATAGTTAACTTACTTGGGTATATGGTTATGAACGTATCCTTATCGGGCGTATATAGGAGAATCTCTTTTTTTTTTCTTTTAAATGAAAGAATAAGATAAGCCATCCCTTACCAAAAAAATGACTCATAAGATTAGAATCTAAGACTTTCAATTACAACTAACAACAGTTAAGATTTTTAATTAGAACTTCGGTGTTAGAAGTGCTGGATTATATTGGAAAATGTAAGCATCTAATTCTATACCTAAATTTCATGTAATTGAACCCTTAAACTTTGACTTGAAAAATTTTATCATACTTGCATAATTCTATACCTAAAATCCAAGGCCTGAACCCTCATATTGAGCTTCCACTCTTACCATGTTTTGGAAGTTTGAATTTTTTTATATTTGCAACAATTTAAATAAATAAAATTTTACATCATTTAATTTAATCCAAATCCATATTATAAGAATGAACTTGACTTCTACAATTGAGTATCTACATGCGTGATGCAGAAATTGAGAATTGCATGTTGGACAGATTACTAGGATATTGCTTGCTGGTTGAGTTGAAAGCATATGCATGCTTGATGCAAAAATTGTGAAATGCATGCTGCTTAGTTGAATAGGATGTTGTATGCTGGTTAATTTGAAAGCCTCTACATGCTTGATGAGGGAATTATGAAATGCATGCTGCTTAGTTGACTAGGATGTTGTATGCTAGTTGGGTTGAAAGCATCTGCATGCTTGATGTAGAAATTGTGAAATGCATGCTGCTTAGTTGACTAGGATGTTGCATGCCGGTTAATTGAAAAAATTGAGAACTACATTTCATGTGTTCATTAAAGCTTAGACCCATTCAAGAATGGTTACTATGCATTGATGCCTCATCGTACATGTGAGACAAATCAATTATTAAAATTTAATTGGTTATTAGTCATACTAATAGACTAATAAGCAAACAAACATGTTAATTATTTTTTTCATTTACGATTAGTGATGTTTGTATTTCAACCATTCTTGAATTGTCCAATGTGGACAGTTTAGGAAGTTGAATTTACATTGTTGTCATCATTCATGCTTTGTTCATTGTCATTATATATTTCGAGCGCGTCTCTACTTGTGTTATATGGGTGCATAGTGGGGTGTCGTGATAATTTTTTAGTGATGGAAAACTAGCAACATGTTCACTTCCCCCATCTCGTGTACTTGGAGAACCACAGGGAGATGCTGCTAAAATTTAGAATGACCAAGACGAAGGAATTTGAGCAATTGACTGCAATGTAAATGCAACATTCCTAAATGGGATAGGTTCTGTACCCTTTAGATGAAAGGTGATTGATTTTAGGATTCACGATGCATGCGTCATAGACATTATGAGAATGTAATGAACACCATTTACTTGAATATATTATAGGGTAATTAATGAACATGGATAAGAGTTGGATGAATGCTTGGGGTAGGTTTTTGCTAGAATACATGAAAAGGGTACATGATTTCATAGAGTTCGCGCATCGTCGTGCAAACAAAGCTAGTAGAATAAAGTTTCCTTGCAAGAAATGCCAAAACATAACATTAAAACACATTGATTTGGTTCATACACATCTATTAGACTTTGGAATGGAGAAGAGGTACACAATATGGGTTTTTCACGGTGAAGATTACGCAGTTCAGAGCGATGATGGCTAAGATGAAGATGAGAGGGCAAATATAGTAGGCGATGATACAAGTTCGGAAGGGTTAATCAAAATGTTATGTGACTTGCAAAGGGGGATTCCAGTGGACACGGACGATGTTAGTGTGTCGCGTACTCATGATGATTCTACTTCAGTAGGTACCATACCTTGCAATTCTAGTACGTTAAATCAACTCTGTAAACCATTTGCTAATCTTGTGAGGGATGCACAGGTGCCCCTATATCTAAAATGTATAAGGTTCTCAAAATTGGAGTTCCTAATTAAGTTGCTTCATACAAGGACAACGCATGGGTTATCTCAAAGTGTATTCAACATGCATTTAAACCTCATTAAGGTGGCACTGCCTGATGGTGAAACACTTCCGAAGTTATTTTTATGAGGTGAAGACATACATGCATGAATAGGGTCTCGATTACACTCCAATATATGCATGTAGGTATGACTGTACACTCTTTTATGGTAAACTTGAAAATGCAAACGAGTACCCAGAACGTGGTGAACTGTGGTATAAAACTAATCAGAAGAAATGTAAAAAAATCCCCCAAAAGGTTTTGCTATATTGTCCATTAATACCGTAGCTGCAACGATTATACACGTGCAGAAAGACTACTGCAGATATAAGATGGCATAAAGAGAAACATCTTCAAGAGGAAAACACCCTTAGCCATCCAGTGGACTCAAAAGGTTTGGCTGAGTTTGATAAAATGTATCTATGGTTTGCTAGTGATCCTCACAACATCAGACTTGGTCTTGCTTCAGATGGATTCAATCCTTTCAGTATCATGAACAAACCGTATAGCATGTGGCCAGTTATGATGATGTCATTCAATATGCTGCCATGGCATTGTATGAAAGAACTGTTCATTTATGTCTCTGATTATTCTTAGACTGAGGGCATCTGGTAATGATATTAATGTTTACCTGCATCCGTTAATTAACGATTTGAAAGAACTATGGGAAAAAGGAGTGGAGACATTCGATGTGGAAACCAGGACAACATTTCATATGCATGCTGCACTGTTGTGGACAATTAATGATTTCCCCACTTACGAAAATCTCTCAAGCTGGAGCATAAAAGTTTACTTAGCATGCCTAGTGTGTAATAAGGATGTTAGGTCGTTACCCTTAAAGCATGGACGCAAGTTATGCTTTATGTGTCATCGTTTTTTTCTACGACCTGGACATCCTTGGAGGATTCATGGTGTCAGAAGCTTTAATGGAAAACCTAAACGAAGGTTGCAGTCAAACCGACTAAGTGGGGAAGAGATATTAAATCAACTTAGGTTGATCAGAGATGTGAAATTTGGGAAACCACAGAGCAGTAGAAAAAGGAAACGTGCTAAGTGGAAGTTCAATTGGACAAAAAGAAGCATCTTCTTCGAGTTGCCATATTGGAAAGATCTTCCACTATGCCATAACCTGGATGTTATGCACATCGAAAAGAACGTTTATGAGAATGTCATTTGTACATTGCTGGATATAAATGGGAAGACAAAGGACAACGCAAATGTTTGCTGAGATATGGAAGATATAGGAATACGGCCTAAGTTGCATATGATTCATGATGGGGACAAACTTCTTATGCCATCAACCAATTACACATTTTTTAAGGATGAAAAGAATAATTTCTTTGAATGGTTGAAATCAGTGAAGTTTTCTTATGGATATGCATCGAACATAGCTTGATGCATAAGCACGAAGGAAGGGAAGATATTAGGAATGAAAAGTCATGACTATCACATTCTTCTATAATAGATTCTACCCATTTTCCTTCGTGGACACTTAACTGAAGATGTGCGCTCAGTGCTAATTGAGCTTGGGATCTTCTTCCGATAGTTGTGCTCCAAGAAATTGAGCATAAACATACTTGAACAGTTAAAGGAGGACATCATGATCATACTATTCAACCTGGAGAAAATTTTTTCGCCAGCATTCTTCAATTTGATGGTCTACCTAACCATCCATTTACCAATGGAGGTCATAATTGGAGGACCGGTGCAATATTGTTGGATGTATCCTATTGAGAGGTAAATTATGAAGTCCTTCTACAATGTTCACGTGATTTCCTCACTTTCTTTGTACGTAGAAGCCACTAATGTTATGTAAAATGCACAGGTTCTTGTCCACTTTGAAGGGGTATGTGCGCAATAAGGCACGTCCAGAAGGTTCAATCATTAAGGCAAACATTGACAGTGAATGTCTTGCATTTTGCTCAATGTATCTACATGATGTTGACACAAAGTTCACTCGTGAGGAGCGAAATGCAAACGTTCATGCTAATGTCGAATATGAAGAACCCAGAAGCATTATATTTCAAGGAAATGTTCAATTGTTTGATGCACGGGTTTACTATTTCATTGATATGGATGACCTACGAAAGGCGCATTTTTACGTCCTTAATAATTGTGATGAAACTGTTCCATATATCGAGTACGTGGTTCCAAACTCCTTACTTTGCATTGTATTTACACACACACACACACACATATATATATATATGTGTGTGTGTGTGTGTGTGTGTGTGTGTGTACTTAGTTGACATTAACATATACTATTTTTGCATATAGTGAACATAAAGCTGAACTTCTAGCCCAAAATAAAAGAAATGTTGACAAAATACATAAAAGAGTTTGTCAATTGGTTTAGGAGCCGTGTAAGTAACAAATTTTATATGAGTTTGAAGCAATGTCAACATTTTCAATATTAACCGTTTACTCATTAAGCTCCTTTTTAATAAATAGATGAAAGTCATATATTATAATAAAGAACCAATGACAAGTAAAGATTTGTACGTGTTGGCATGTGGTCCCGATCAACAAGTTAACCACTACAGCAGTTGCATTGTCAACGCCATACGATTTCATACGAAATCCCTTGAACTGCATAGAAGAACCCAAAATTGTAGGGTTACAATATTAGGCACAGAAGAAAATGAGGAAATTGACTACACTCTAGTGTCTTGGATGACATTATAGAGCTTCACTGTTTAGTCAACAAACTCGTCCAAATGTTCAAGTGTACCTAGTGGGACATTAGTAATAAAAAGATTGGGATAAATTCAGGTGTCTACTTTACTAGTGTCAATTTTAGCATGACATGATATCAAAATGACGCTTTTGTGCTAGCAACGTAGGGACTGCTAACATTGGAATTGAACTTTCTATACACGTTGACTTCATCGACAATGATGAAACTGATGGGGAAGATGAAACTACAGTCGAGTATTGTAATAAGGAGGAAGACATACTAGAAAGTGAGGATGATACCGATATTAAGGATGTATATGGGGTAAGCATGTTATGTTGTCAGCATGTATCTGACATGTGTAAATAACTAAATATATATTTACTATGTATCCTTTTACTATCCAATCTTCTTATATTTATTTGTGTATTATTTTGCAGACATGGCACCAGAAGATTGTCATCGCTTAGTTCAGTCTAGGCTCTCAACGACCTCATCTTACGACAATTATGGGTCCTCTTCGAGATCTATAGAGGACGTTGGTCCTGATGTGGCACCGTCTGAGCCCTCGGGACCCCGACCCAAGGTGGATCCATCAACTGGGGATCAGACCTAGGGTGAGTTACCCACCATAATGAGCAGTGTTAGTAAGGTTACAAGTATTTAATTTAGATTAATATATTGATAGTCATACACTGTATGATCGCGGTATTGTTCTTTAACTCTTCTTTCAGCATCGACCTCTGTGACACAGACGACGTGGTTAGGCCATGATGCAGCGAAAAACATGGAGCTCGAAAAGCATCTGTAGAGGACTAGGCAGCGGATCCATATCGACATTCCTCCAGGCTACACGGCCTTGCGTGACGATTGGTGCTTATCCTGGACACAAGAGCTCGACATTATATGTTGCTAATATGGTCCCATCACCTGCTTCACCTGACCACAAGTAACAGAGGCTCAGCGCTTGGTTCTATACGAGCGCATCTTGGTAAATAACCCTAAACCATTTCTTTTACTTTTAATATACTACACAATTAACTGTCTAACATTCGATGTGTATTTCATATGCAGGAAAAGTTTGATATGGACATTTTCACTGCTGACCATGCTAAAAATGCGGTGAATGTGTAGTTGTGCACTCGATTCAAGAGTTATCACACTAAAATGTACAACCATTTTAGGAAGATAGGAGATCAGGCTGAAGCACACACATACGATAGGATCTCCCTAAAGGATTGGGAGGTGGCGTGTCACCATTTCTGTGACCCTAGCTATCAGGTGATGTGTTTTTATTATCATAACTAATTTTTTGTATTGATGTCTCTAATTAATGAAAATTCATTACATCTTTTTTGTAGGCTATTTGTGCGAAAAATGTTGCGAACCGCAGCAAACTAGATTCGACGCATTGTGGTGGGTCGAAGTTATTTGTTAATCATCAAAAGGTTATTGCTATAAAACTATTTGAGCATTTCATGACAAGTGCTATTTATGTTTACACTTCCGAAATAATATTAATGATGTTTTATATAATGATGTAGCATGATCCCGTCACTGGCGAACTGGAGCCGAGGCAGGATCTTTATCAGAGAACACATCAGAGGCCATCGAGGGAGTGGTCCCAAGGTGCATAGAGCAAACATGTAAGTCAAAATATTATTTAGTTCATTATTTTATTCAAAATGTCAAAATTGTATTCTTATTTCTTCATTTTCTACATTTTCATGATTGAAAATAAGCGAGGATGGTCGAGTTGAGGAATGCACTGATTCTAGAGGGGAATTAGCGAATAATGGATGATGAGATCTGCACTTGGGTGCTTGGAGAATGCATAGGGAATGGTCTAGGCAGTGGATACATTGCCCCAACATCATCATCTTCTTCGAGTGTGGTGTCTCATTCTGAGCTAGACCGAGCGCAACGAGCTGCCGAGTCTCGAGTGGAGGTGACGGTTCTCCAAATGTAGACAATGAAAATGGAACACCAGCAGCTGAAAGAACAGGTGTCTACCTGGGGAGTAGAGAATGAATAGCTGAAAGAATAGGTGTCCACCTTGGGAGCAGAGAACCAGCAGCCGAAAGAACAACTGTCCACTTGGGGGGCGGAGAACCAGTAGATGAAAGAAGAGATGTTTTCCTGGATAGTGGAAATGGAATCCATGAAGAACTGGAGAGCATAGATGGATCAAATTATGCACCAATCTCGTCCAGATGTTGCGGGCGGCTCCTCCTCTTATTTGAAGGTATATTTAATACAAAATTGTATTACATAACAAGATGTGGGTATAATGGCTACGACTTTCTTTTTTTTCATAAAAAATTCGATAAATGATGTGAAATCTCTTAATTTGATAGAATTATTAAGTGTAAAAAGGTCAACTAGTTCCAAAAAAAATCATGGAATAGCTTTCAATCTCACTCGAAAAATTTCTTGAAATATTGTTTATGAATAGCAAAACGATAGTCTTAGTGTTAATATTAGTTGGCATCCTTAGTTTCTTGATCTAGCTTCTTAGTTATGTATGTGTTTGTGTGTCTATATTTTATTTTTAGAGAAGTCTCTTTAATGTGCTATTGTTTGATTCAAACTCTTAAGAATTACACTCATTTTTTTGGTAGTGTTTTTTCTTTTTTTTTATGTTCAAAATAAGAAAAAAAAAAAAAAAGCAGATTTGAGGTAGATTCTTGGGTGTATACGGTAGGAAAATTTGCGTGGGGAGTTTTGAAATTAGGTTTTTCTAAATTACATAATGTAATTATGCAGTTATATTTTCATATTTTATTATATGTATTGTGTATGCAATGAATTAATAGATCCAGTTTCTGTAGGAATTCACATAACAATATTTTTTTTATTTTTAATTTAAACATAGCATTAAATTGGATTCTGTGATTTATTCTCAAAATTTTCATTATACCAAAAAAAAAAAAACATTAAATTTTGTATAAAAAAAATACAATAAAATTTCTTTCCTTCCTTACCCAACAAAACAATTAAAAAATAACAATAACAATATTTATCCAAATGGAGAGTTCATATTTGCATGGTGGATGAAGGTGGTTAGAATTCAGAAATGTTTGTGATGTCATATCATGCACCTAGTGAAATCATCTAATTTCTAGAAATGATATGATTTACTTTCGCAATGTACTTTAAAGTTTCATCTATGCAAAAAAGATATTGAACCGTAAGACCTACAAAACAAGTAAAAAAATGCAGTTCCAAGTGCCCAAAACGCGTGACATATGGATGTTTTTTTCACAAATCAACTACCGCTACCATACTCATAAGTAAAATGACCCATGGGAATTAAACCTACATTAAAAGAGCCGAAGGTTCCCATGTTTGTACCGTATGATGTACAAAAAAAGTAAAAAACAGGGTTCAATGTGCCCAAAATATGGAATATGCATGTTTTTTTCACAAACGACTGCCACCACCATGCTCGTAAGTAAAATGAGCCATGAGAACTAAACCTACACTTAATAAGCAGATGGTTCCCATGTTTGAACCTAATGACCAACAAAAATAGTTAAAAATGGGGTTCTAGATGCCTAAAACATGAAATCTAAATGTTTATTTTTTGTCACAATCCGACTACTGCTACAATACTCGTAAGTAAAATGACTCGTGAGAAGTAAACCTGCATGAAATTAGCCAATGGTTCCCATGTTTGTACCATTTTACCTACAAAACAAGTCAAAATCGGGGTTCAAGGTACCCAAAACATGGAATATGCATGTTTTCGTCACAAACCAACCATTGTCACCGTGCTTGTAAGTAAAATGACCCGTCGGAACTAGTCATGCATCAAGCAAGCCATCGGTTCCCATGTTTGAACCGTAGGACCTACAAAATAAGTCAAAATGGGGTTTCAGGTGCCTAAAATGTGAAATATGCATGTCTTTCTTTATAAACAACCTACTGCCACTATACTCGTAAGTAAAATGACACATGGGAAATAACATGTGTGAATCGAACTAACAGTGCTCATGTTTGTGAAATTACAAATAGCTTCCCAAGAGGGGGGGTGAATTGGATTCTAAAAATTTCTTTTGATTCCTTTTAAAATACCTTAAACTTCTTTTATTTCTTTTAACCAATTCTTGACTTGTTTTTTTTAATTCTTTAATCAATCAAGAACTTAGTTCTTTTATCCAATCAATTAAACACAATCTTCAAACCAAACAATCAATTTATTTGCCAAGTACAAGTTAAACAATAAAAAACCTAACCAAGATATAAAGTATTCAGCACTCTGGTAATATAAGATCTTGAGATAGTTTGTTTGTTTATATAAGCCCCATTTATCTTTGGGGTGTTAACCAAGTAACGTACTCCCATATGGTTTCCGCAAGATATCTTGTAACCAACGTACTCCCTTTCGGTTTCCGCAACCCAAATCAAAATTGGACTTTAAGTTTACTTGATTTCCAAATATGCATAGTATGTATAATTTAGATATTTAAATCATCCGCGCAGTTGTATATGAACTAAAAATAAAGAATAGGGAAAGAGAGAGTGAGACGGAGATTTTTACGAGGTTCGGCTTATACCCAGCCTATGTCCTCTCCTTTGGAAAACCACCAAAGGATTCACTAAACCTGTTCCGTTGATGGGTGGAACAATACCGATTACAACATTCCTTGGTTAAGGCTAAAGTCTGCCTTCTCCAAACAATATTCTCTTGTTCGGTCACTCCTTACATAGGCTAGAGTCCGCCATTATAAGCAATATCCCCTTGCTTAACCATCGATCCAAACACCTTGGAACGTCAATGAACTACAAGAAACACAAGATAAAATCTGCGTACAAGTATACTCTCTCAAAGAGCAAGTTAGTACAATTTCAGCACTATATACTTCAATGTAAAATATCAATAGGAAATAGAATGAAGCTCAAGTGTAGAATTCACCAATATCCTTCTTAGAAGAGGATTAGCAGTAGGAATTCAAAGGAAGAAGGATCAGCACTTCAGAGTTCTCAGCAAAAGAATTTTTCAATGAGTAAGCAAGAGAACTTAGGAAGAACAAGAGTACTTTCAGCTTCTCAAAACAAATTTTTCAATTCTTGGATGAGTTTTGATTTTCAAAACCATGTATTTATAGACTTTCAAACTTGAAAAAGTTTCCTTAAAGAGTTTCTCTATTTATTAGAATATTTAAGGTTCAAATGGCTATAATTTAAAACATTAGAATTTTAAAAATTTGCTCGTTGAACAGTGTTTAAATGTCTGACAGCAGTGTCCCCATTTCAGTATTTTGGCCATAACTTTTTTTGTATAACTCCAAATTAGGTGTTCTTAGTGTCAAACGAAATCTAAGAGAAAATCCTACAACTTCCATGTTTACCACTCTTTAAAATAATGAGTTTTTGATAGAGAAATATTCACCTCAATGCGGCTGTATAAAAAATGACAGTATTTGGGAAAAAACTCTTTTTTGTGCTCTTTATTCCAAAAATGATTCTAGCCTTTTTAAAATAATTTTTGACCTTTTAAAAATATTTTTCAGGTATTTTAAAAGGTATCTAGGTCTAAGAAGTTAACCTAAGAGTTTCAAAATATTTCAAACGATATTTTAAACATTAAAGCACTTACATGAGACTTCTAAAATATTAACATTCTAAGTTCTTGAGTCTTCATGCTTTGTCCTTGGATTGAATCCATCTTTTCTTCAAGCTCCCATATTCTTTGAGCTTTCTTACTTTTCCTTTCTTTGGCACTTTTGACTTTAATATGCCTTGGCTTTCAACAACTCATTCATGTCCTCATATTCTTCAACAAGTAATTCATGCCTTGACTCATTTAAGCTTCATTTGATCCTTGTGAGCACTTTGATCTTACTTTCACATATATGAACCCTGAAATATCATTACTCACACAAATACATTAAATTCCACTTTTTTGTTAGCATCAAAATAAGATAACAAGATTTTAAGCCTTGTAAGGCCAACAATCTCCCCCTTTTTGATGATGACAAACAAGGAGCAAAAATTTGAGAGACTCCCCCTTTCAATAAGCTTCATCTTAATAAAATCAATATTAATTTCATCAATCATGCTCATCACTTTCTTTTGGTTTTACAAGCTTTTTCAATCAATATTAAATACTTAAATACTTCTTTTGAATAGATATAATGTTCATGCTCAATTTTTACTTCACAACTTCTCCCCCTTTTGACATCAATCAAAAAGAAAAGAAAAAGTTTAAATTCAAATACAAATGATTTTAAGCATATCAATAACCATGTATTCCAAACATATGTACACACTCAAATTATTGTTTTTCAATATAGCATGGGTAGTGTGTAGCTCACAGCATTTATTCAAGATACCAGTTGATATTAATTTGATGGTTTTTATGATACCAATTTAAAATTTAAAATTTAATTCATGATATCAATTGATTAATGATTCATGACACTCCCCCTTAATTCAATACATTCAATTTTGTTATTAATTTTGCTTTTATCATCCCATGTAAAATACTGAATCATATCATTTATCAACTATCAATATCATGCTAAGATCATCAATGTCACATCATGCTCATAGACATAATCATGCTCATAAATAATTTGACTTTGTGATACCAAGTGAGTTTTTTTTATTTGATATCTATTGAAATTTTTAAATGTGAAACCAAAAATACTTTATAGATACCAAAGCTTAATATCACATAATGTATAGTTCATGGATACCAATATAACTACTATATCTTTCATAGCTCATAGATAAAGAGCAGTATGATTATCCATGTGATTCATTTAAAATCATGCTTGTTCAAGAATTATCCTTATATAAAAAAATTTATGCTTAAGCTCAATAATCTCATTCTCAATTTTCAACATAGTGAGCCATACTTTTCAATATAAATCAAGTCAAGTTAATTATTACACATGTAGCATATAGCATATCAACACATCACATGTAGGCAAGTAAGCATGTAGCATGTAACAGCAAGGCGCTTATATAATAAGCTCAGATTTGATATTTTCTCTATATTTTCTTAAGTTAAGCCTTATAAAAAGTCATCCTATGATTTTGGTCAACAATGTCATTTTCTATGTTATATATGTGTGAAGCCATTATTTCATTTTTGGTACCCACATTTTCTTGGGTCCGGAGTACTTTTCAAGGGAGGTTTCTTTTATTTTCCATACTTACTTCGTTTTAACACCTTTCCTCTTAAACGGACATTCAAACTTTATATGCCACTTTTTCTTGCATTGATAGCATATGATGTTTGTGTAAGCATTAGAAGATGTGCAAGTATAGTCTTTGGATTCTTTCAAGAAATATCCCATATAAGAATTCTTTTTCTTTTTATTTTCAATTCCATTGAAACCAATGCCTTCTTTATTTAAAGACATTCTTTGTAAGCCAATCATCTTATCAAGATTTTCTTTTCCTTTAGTGAAGTTATGAATGATCTTATCTTTATCTTCAATCTGACACTTGAGATTTTCTATCTCTTTCTTGTTATCAACCTTCTTTTGTGATTTCTCTAACTCTAGAGATAATTTTCTTATTCTATCATCTAATTCAGAAATATACATATCTTTCTCATATACGGTGGAGGATAGAGGTCGAAGGTCTTCTATCATTTGTTCGTTCTTGATTTCTAGTTTCTCAATTTTCAAGTTGTTTTCTTTTTCAGCAAGATTTTTGAATTCTATTTCTTTCTTTGCTAATTCATACTTATGTTCTAATTGCTTGAGTTTTGAGTCTTTATCTCTTTCAGCATTCTTTAGGAATTCTAACTCTTTCATTAAACTTTCATTCTTATTCTTCAATGAGGTGTTTTGTTTATTTGCTTTCATCAGCATCTTATGTACTTTGAATAGATCATTTTGAAGTTCATCATAAGATGGCATACCCTCATTACTACAAGAGTTATTTGAAGATTTAGTTGAGGAGTTTTCCTCGTTATCCCATGCCATAAAGCACGTGTAAGCAATCTCTTGATCACTTATTTCATTCTCTGAACTACTTGTACTATCCCAAGTAGTGGCTTTCATGACCTTCTTCTTTTTCTTCTTAGATTCTTTTTTTAGTAGTGGACATTCCGGTTTGATATGTCCAGCTTTGTTGGAATTGTAACACGTAGGAGTTTTATTCTTTGATTTCTTACTAACTTCTTCTTCTTCTTCATTTGATTCAGATTTTTGAATTCTTCTCTTGAATTTGTTTTTCCTTCTTAGTAATCTTGCTAGCTTTTTAGATATAAAGGCTGCTTCATCTTCACCCATCTCTTCACTACTAGAGTTTTCTTGTGAAGTTTTAAAGGCTATTTTTTCTTGGGCTTTGGTTTTCCCACTCTTTTCATTCATTACCATTTCGTATGTGAGGATAGAACCTATAAGCTCATCTAAGGATGTATTTTTCAGATTTCTACCTTCCGTGATAGTAGTAGCCTTTGGTTCCCACATGGAGGGAAGGCCTCGTAGAATTTTTCTTATCATCTCATAAGTAGTGTAAGTTTTTCCTAAGGCATTTAGGGAATTTATTATATGAGTGAACCTAGTAAACATATTTGTAATTGATTCATCCGGGTTCATCTTAAAGGCTTCATACTCGCTTGTGAGCATATCAACCCTATTATTCCTAACATCCGTTGTTCCTTCATAAGTAACTTCTAACTTATCCCATATTTCCTTAACTGATTTACAAGCCATTACTCGATTAAATTGATTAGCATCTAAAGCACAATATAACGCATTCATAGCACTAGCATTAACTTGTAGTATCTTATAGTCTAGGTCAGTCATATCATTTTTCTCTTTAGGAACTTGTTTTCCATCAACTATCTTAGTGGGAATTTGGTCACCTTCCATGACAACTTCCCATGCTTTCCAATTCATAGTTTGAAGATATATTTGCATTCTCTTTTTCCAAAAAGTGTAGTTCAAACCACAAAAGATTGGTGGCCTAAGTGAAGATTGTCCCTCTCCAAAGGGAGCTACGCCTAAGTTAGCCATTTAGATCTTTTTATAGCTACTATTTAAGATTTACTATAACCCCGCTCTAATACCAATTGAAATTAGGAATAACTTCTTAAGAGGGGGGGTGAATTGGATTCTAAAAATTTCTTTTGATTCCTTTTAAAATATCTTGAACTTGTTTTATTTCTTTTAACCAATTTTTGACTTGTTTTTTTTAATTCTTTAATCAATCAAGAACTTAGTTCTTTTATCCAATCAATTAAACACAATCTTCAAACCAAACAATCAATTTATTTGCCAAGTACAAGTTAAACAACAAACAACCTAACCAAGATATAAAGTATTCAGCACTTTGGTAATATAAGATCTTGAGATAGTTTGTTTGTTTATATAAGCCCCGTGATTATGAATTATAATTTATGTTTGCTGAAGTAAAGCCCTGTATAAATAAATCCAATCACTCTTTCCAAATATTTAGAATTCAAATACTCTTGGTAAATTTATCTTTGGGGTGTTAACCAAGTAACGTACTCCCATATAGTTTCCGCAAGATATCTTGTAACCAACGTACTCCCTTTCGGCTTCCGCAACCCAAATCAAAATTGGACTTTAAGTTTACTTGATTTCCAAATATGCATAGTATGTATAATTTAGATATTTAAATCATCCACGCAGTTGTATATGAAATGAAAATAAAGAATAAGGAAAGAGAGAGTGAGACGGAGATTTTTACGAGGTTCGGCTTATACCCAGCCTACATCCTCTCCTTTGGTAAACCACCAAAGAATTCACTAAACCTGTTCCATTGACAGGTGGAACAAAACCGATTACAACATTCCTTAGTTAAGGCTATAGTCTGCCTTCTCCAAACGATATTCCCTCGTTCGGTCACTTCTTACATAGGCTAGAGTCCGCCTCTCTAAGCAATATCCCTTTACTTAGCCAACGATCCAAACACCTTGGAACGTCAATGAGCTACAAGAAACACAAGATAAAATCTGCGTACAAGTATACTCTCTCAAAGAGCAAGTTAGTAGAATTTCAGCACTATATACTTCAATGTAAAATATCAATAGGAAATAGAATGAAGCTCAAGTGTAGAATTCACCAATATCCTTCTTAGAAGAGGATTAGCAGTAGGAATTCAAAGGATGAAGGATCAGCACTTCAGATTTCTTAGCAAAAGAATTTTTCAATGAGTGAGTAAGAGAACTTAGGAAGAACAAGAGTACTTTTAGCTTCTCAAAACAAATTTTTCAATTCTTGGGTGAGTTTTGATTTTCAAAACCATGTATTTATAGGCTTTCAAACTTGAAAAAGTTTCATTAAAGAGTTTCCCTATTTATTAGAATATTTAAGGTTCAAATGGCTATAATTTAAAACATTAGAATTTTAAAAATTTGCCCGTTGAACAGTGTTTAAATGTCTGATAAAAGTGACCCCATTTCAGTGTTTTGACAATAAATTTTTCTGTATAACTTCAAATTAGGTGTTCTTAGTGTCAAACGAAAGATAAGAGAAAATAATACAACTTCAATGTTTACCACTCTTTACAATAATGAGTTTTTGATAGAGAAATATTCACCTCAATGCGGCTGTATAAAAACTGACAGCATTTGGGAAAAAACTCTTTTTTGTGCTTTTTATTCCAAAAATGATTCTAACCTTTTTAAAATAATTTTTGACCTTATAAAAATATTTTTCAGGTATTTTAAAAAGTATCTAGGTCTAGGAAGTTAACCTAAGAGTTTCAAAATATTTCAAACGATATTTTAAACATTAAAGCACTTACATGAGACTTCTAAAATATTAACATTCTAAGTTCTTGAGTCTTCATGCTTTGTCCTTGGATTGAATCCATATTTTCTTCAAGCTCCCATATTCTTTGAGCTTTATTATTTTGCCTTTATTTGGCTCTTTTGACTTTAATATGCCTTGACTTTCAACAACTCATTCATGTCCTCATATTCTTCAACAAGTAATTCATGTCTTGGCTCATTTAAGCTTCATTTGATCCTTGTGAGCACTTTGATCTTACTTTCACATATATGAACCCTAAAATATCATTACTCATACAAATACATTAAATTTCACCTGTTTGTAAGTATCAAAACAAGATAACAAGATTTTAAGCTTTGTAAGGCCAACAGTTTGAATCATATGACCTACAAAAAACAACTAAAAATGGGGTTCAAGGTGCTTAAAACATGGAATACGCATGTTTTTGTCACAAATCAACTACCGCCAACGTGCTCATAAGTAAAATGACCCGTCATAATTAAACTTACATCAATTTGCCAACGATTCCCATGTTTGTATTGGGTGACCTACAAAAGAAGTCAAAATGGGGTTTAAGGTGCCTAAAAGTGGAATATGCATGTTTTTGTCATAAACCGGCTATCACCACCTTTCTCGTAAGTAAAATGATCAATGGATACTAGTCCTATGTCAAACGAGCCAACGGTTCCTAAGTTTGAACCACATGACCTACAAAACAAGTCAAAAATGGGGTTCTAGGTGTAAAACATGAAATATGCATGTTTTTGTCACAAACCAACTTCCGCCATAAGAAAAATGACTCGTGAGAACTAAATTTGGATCAAACGAGCTAAGGGTTCCCAAGATTGAGTCATATGACATACAAAACAAGTAAAAATTGGGATTCAAGGTGCCCAAAACGTGAAATATACTTAACTTGTCACAAACCAAATGCTGCCACTACAATTATAAGTAAAATGACCCATGGGAACTAAACCAACGTTGAGTGAGCTGAAGATTCCCAAGTTTGAACTGTATGACTTACAAAACAAGTAAAAAATGGGGTTCAAGGAGCTCAAAGCGTGGAATATGCTTGTTCTCATCACAAACAACCTACCGCCACCATGCTCAAAAGTATACTAACCCGTACGAACTAGTCCTCCATCAAATAAGCCAATGGTTCCCATGTTTGAACCTGATGACCTATAAAACAAGTTAAAAATAGGGTTGCAGTTGCCCAAAACATGAAATATGCATGTTTTTGTTACAAACCAACTACTGCCATTGTACTTATAAGTAAAATGACCCGCGCAAGCTAAACCTGCGTCAAACAAGCTAATGGTTCTCTAGTTTGAACCATATGGCCTGCAAACTAAGTCAAAATGGGGTTCAAGATGCCCAAAACATGTACTATGATTATTCTTGTCATAAACCAACTACTGCCACTATATTCATAAGTAACATGACGCGTGGGAACTAAACCTGCATCAAATGGCCCGAAGGTTCCCATGTTTGAACCAAATAACTTGCAAACCAAGTCAAAATCGAGGTTCAAGGTGCCTAAAACATGGAATATAGATGTTTTTGCCTCAACCCAACTACCACCACCATGATCGTAAGGAAAATGACTCGTGGGAACTACTCTTGCATAAAAGTAGCCAACGATTCCCAAGTTTAAACCGCAAGACCTAAAAACAAGTCAAAAATGAGGTTCGAGGTGCCCAAAATGTGAAACATGCATATTTTTTACACAAACTGACTGCAACCACCATACTCATTAGAAAAAGACCCAAAGGAACTAAACCTGCATCAAATGATGCAACGGTTCCCAAATTTGAACCATATGACCTACAAAACAAGTCAAAAATGGGGTTCAAGGTGCCCAAAACGTAAAATACACTTGTTTTTGTCACAAACCAACTACTGCCACCATAATTTTATGTAAATTTACCTACAAGAAATAAACCAACGTCAAATGAGCCAATGGTTCCCAAGTTTGAAGAGTATAACCTACAAAAAAAGTCCAAAAAGGGATTCAAGGTACCCAAAATGTAGAATATCTTTGTTCTTGTCACAAACCAACTACAGCCACCATGCTCATAAGTAAAATGACCCACGGGAAGTAGTCACATTTTATATTTTATTATATGTATTGTGTATGCAATGAATTAATAGATCCAGTTTCTGTAGGAACTCACATAACAATATTTTTATTTTTAATTTAAACATAGCATTAAATTGGATTCTGTGATTTATTTTCAAAATTTTCATTATACCAAAAACAAAAAAAAAAATTAACTTTTGTATCGAAAAAATACACTACAATTTCTTTCCTTCCCTGCCCAACAAAACAATTAAAAAATAACAATAACAATATTTATCCAAATGGAGAGTTCATATTTGCATGTTGGATGAAGGTGGTTAGAATTCAGATATGTTTGTGATGCCATATCATGCACCTAGTGAAATCATCTAATTTCTAGAAATGATATGATTTACTTTCACATTGTAGTTTAAAGTTTCATTTATACAAAAAAGATATTGAATCGTAAGACCTACAAAACAAGTAAAAAAATGCAGTTCCAAGTGCCCAAAACACGTGAGATATGCAGTTTTTGTCACAAATCAACTACCGCTACCATACTCATAAGTAAAATGACCCATGGGAATTAAACCTACATTAAAAGAGCCAAAGGTTCCCATGTTTGTATCGTATGACATACAAAGTAAAAATCAGGGTTCAAGGTGCCCAAAACATGGAATATGCATGTTTTTTTCACAAACCGATTGTCACCACCGTGCTCGTAAGTAAAATGAGTCGTGAAAACTAAACCTACACTTATAAAGCAGATGGTTCCCATGTTTGAACCTAATGACCTACAAAAATAGTTTAAAATGGGGTTCTAGGTATCCAAAACATGAAATCAAAATGTTTGTTGTCACAATCCGACTACCGCTACAATACTCGTAAGTAAAATGACTCGTGAGAAGTAAACTTGCATGAAATGAGCCAATGGTTCCCATGTTTGTACCATTTTACCTACAAAACAAGTCAAAATTGGGGTTCAAGGTACCCAAAACTAACCATCGTCACCGTGCTTGTAAGTAAAATGACATGTCGAATCTAGTCCTGCATCAAACAAGTCAACGTTCCCAATTATGAACCACATGACCTGCAAAAGAAGTCAAACATAGGGTTTCAAGGTGCCCAAAACATGGAATATGCTTGTTCTTGTCACAAACAACCTACCGCCACCATACTTGTAAGGAAAATAAGCAGTGGGAACTAGTCATGCATCAAGCAAGCCATCGGTTCCCATGTTTGAACCGTAGGACCTACAAAATAAGTCAAAATGGGGTTTCAGGTGCCTAAAATATGAAATATGCACGTCTTTTTTCATAAACAACTTACCGCCACCATACTCATGAGTAAAATGACACATGGGAAATAACTTGTGTGAAACGAACTAACAGTACCCATGTTTGAATCATATGACTTGCAAAAAACAACTAAAAATGGGGTTCAAGGTGCCTAAAACATTGAATATGAATGTTTTTATCACAAATCAACTACCGCCATCGTGCTCATAAGTAAAATGACCCTTGGGAATTAAACTTACATCAATTTGCCAACGACTCCTATGTTTGTATCGGGTGACCTACAAAACAAGTCAAAATGGGGTTTAAGGTGCCCAAAATGTGGAATATGCATGTTTTTTTCATAAGCCGACTATCACCACCTTTCTCGTAAGTAAAATGATCCATGGGAACTAGTCCTATGTCAAACGAACCAACGGTTCCTAAGTTTGAACCATATAACCTACAAAACAAGTCAAAAATGGGGTTCTAGGTGTAAAACATGAAATATGCATGTTTTTGTCACAAACCAACTTCCACCATAAGAAAAATGACTCGTGAGAACTAAATTTGGATCAAACGAGCTAAGGGTTCCCAAGATTGAGTCATATGACATACAAAACAAGTAAAAATTGGGATTCAAGGTGCCCAAAACGTGAAATATACTTAACTTGTCACAAACTAATTGTCGCCACTGCAATTATAAGTAAAATGATCCATGGGAACTAAACCAACGTCGAGTGAGCTGAAGATTCCCAAGTTTGAACTGTATGACGTACAAAAAAAGTAAAAAAAATGGGGTTCAAGGAGCCCAAAATGTGGAATATGCTTGTTCTCGTCACAAACAACCTACCGCCACCATTCTCATAAGTATATTGACCTGTACAAACTAGTCCTCCATCAAATGAGCCAATGGTTCCAATGTTTGAACCAGATTACCTATAAAAAAAAAAGTCAAAAATAGGGTTGCAGCTGCCCAAAACATGAAATATGCATGTTTCTGTTACAAACCAACTACTGTCGTTGTACTTATAAGTAAAATGACCCACGCAAGCTAAACCTGCATCAAACAAGATAATGGTTCTCTAGTTTGAACCATATGGCCTGCAAACCAAGTCAAAAATGGGGTTCAAGATGCCCAAAATATGTACTATGATTATTCTTGTCATAAACCAACTACCACCACTATATTCGTAAGTAAAATGACGCATGGGAACTAAACCTGCATCAAATGGTCCAACGGTCCCTTGTTTGAACCATATAACCTTCAAAACAAGTCAAAATTGGGGTTCAAGGTGCCTAAAACATGGAATATAGATGCTTTTGCCTCAACCCAACTACCGCCACCATGATCATAAGTAAAGTGACTCGTGGGAACTACTCTTGCATAAAATCAGCCAACAGTTCCCAAGTTTAAACCGCAAGACCTAAAAACAAGTTAAAAATGGGGTTCGAGGTGCCCAAAACGTGAAACATGCATATTTTTTACACAAACTGACCGCAACCACCATACTCATAAGAAAAATACCCATGGGAACTAAACATGCATCAAACGATGCAACGGTTCCCAAATTTGAACCATATGACCT
Organism: Malania oleifera; assembly: GCF_029873635.1. Lineage (NCBI taxonomy): Eukaryota > Viridiplantae > Streptophyta > Magnoliopsida > Santalales > Ximeniaceae > Malania > Malania oleifera. The sequence continues at coordinate 58,029,933 of NC_080417.1, read as the reverse complement.
ACAAAACAAGTCAAAAATGGGGTTCAAGGTGCCCAAAACGTATACACTTGTTTTTGTCACAAACCAACTACTGCCACCATAATTTTAAGAAAAATTACCTACGGGAAATAAACGAACATCAAATGAGCCGACAGTTTTTATAATTTGACACTAATAAGTATTTGTTGCCACAGATATGGTGGCTAATTTTAAACCATCATTAATACTGATTGAAATGTGACTAATACTATTAGTGACGATTTTGTGATTATTAGTGAGGATTTTAAACCGTCACTAATAACCTTATTTATTGCTCTAGAAAGACTATGTAGGGAGCTTTGGTGATAAAAGACTTACAGCTTTTGTGTTTACTGTTGTGGGAAAGCCTTGTTGGAAGCCTAGGACACAATCTCAGGTTATTACATCTACAACTGAATCAGGGTTATTGGAAGAAGCCGAAACTGCCACAGGCAAGTTCAAGCCTTGCTTGGACTTGGTATTTGTCTCTAGTTGCTAAACGAGAGGCAATTCCAACCTAACGTCCCAAGATCAAGGTGGAGGAGAGGGTTCATATATTTCAGTTTCTCCTAAGGGGCATATATTCGTCAAGGTGGAGATTGTTGTGAAATGTGGCTCAAATAATGAGTGAAAAGCATGCACATAGAGAAAGCATGAAGGAAATCAAGCAACAACAGGGGAAACTGTCGACGTAAAGGCTCTAACCATCGACAGTTTGGAGGAGTGTCTTAGACAATTTACATTCTATTTAAAACCGTCGACGATTTAGCTCGGGATACCCAGAGCAGATTTCAAATTTTGAAAGGGGGGGGGGGCGTTAATATGATTAGATTTTGGAGGGAAATTCTCTAGGAACTCTATTTATATGTCATTTCAGATGTAATTTGTAGAGGATGGTTTAAAAAAAAGAAAAAAGAATAAAAATTGTGTTGTATATTGTTCTTGTCCTTTTGGACAAGAAGATAGTGAATTTTGTCGTTTTCTCTCGTGGATATACGTGTTGCCGAGTGTCACGGTCCAACTATTTTCACACCCTTGTGAAGGGTCGTGCGGCGCTAGCTAAAGCACTCTTGTTTAACTAGCCAACCTATCATCTACCAACATTCATCCACGAAGCACTTTCATTAACATTCATTCAGATAGCAGCGGAAACAGTAATCAATTCATGAAAGTATTGGCAAGCAAGCAATAAACATTGAAGCAAACGTAATTCATTAACAAATCCTCCGTTGACATGGTGTACTTAGCAAGGGAGGCAAGTAGGTTAAGCATGTTGACAATTGCTAGTGAGTTTTACAATGAATGATGAACACTCACCCTCCCCTAAAGAGGTTTTTATGTAATTATCATCCTGGCACTAGGAAACATCAAAGTGACCGAGGAATCATACTGCCTTATTTGGCTTACAAAGACTCTACTAGCAGAAAATAACCCTACACTAGTATTTACATGATGGAAACCCATCCAAAGCACACAAGATAAGCAGTCACAGGCGAACATAATGCCCTAAACAAGCTTAGCTCGTGACATTCTCCCCCATTTATGCGGTCGACGTCCTTGTAAACTTTTGGCGGTAGGTACACTTCAAATTTTTCCACGAACGGTGGAATATCTTCCGCAGAAATCCAACCGATTTCTTTGTCATCAAGGCATTTCCACTTCACTAGGAACTTCTGCTGCTTCTTCCTTGAGGATGTGAACTTTCTGTCTATAAGGATCTCTTCAACATCATGTCATTCAGGTTGCACTATCTTCAACTCTGCTCTATTGAACTGACTTCTGCTCAGGTCATTCGTGTTGGCATTGAATGGCTTGAGGCGGCTGACATGAAACTGCGGTCTTCTCTCCTTATTTGCCCACTTCTTCATCTGCTCATAAGCTTTCTCTAGATAGGCTTGGGCAAACTCTGCATTCTATTTCCCTTCACTGGTGAAGATGTACGCCCTAGGACTCTTTTGTCTACACGACTCACCCACTGTGTGAGGTAACAGCGACAACTGGCCTGTAATAAGCTCAAAAGGGCTCTTGTTGGTTGTTAAGCGCCTTTGAGCATTTCCACATAATGGATCCATATCAAGTAGTTACACGCCATTCTTCTGGTTGTCTTTGACACAATGGCACAAGTACTCATCCAGTAGCTTTCTGAATCTCTTTATCTGTTCGTCTGTCTATCGGTGAGAACTCGAAGAGATGTCAATATGTGACCTGAATATCCTGAAAAATTATGTTAGGAAGTTGTCAATGAACATTAAGTCTCAGTCACAAATAATAACTTGGGGAACACCCCAATATTTCACAATAGTCACAAGGAACAATTGTGTCATCTCCTTTGTCGAACAGTACTTTGGTGTGGCCATGAAAGTACCATACTTCTTCCGCTCCCCCTTGTCTTGTTGGCAAGTGAGACAAGTTTTGGTATAATCAACCACATCATCCCACGTGTGTGGCCAATAATACCTTCCCAGTAGTCCTGTCATTGGAGTCATTCTCCGCGAATACCCCTCAATGAACTTCTTGCAGTATTTATTAAGGCCAAGAAAGGAATGCAACTCCTTCACTGTCATGGGGATCTTCCGTTCTTGAATCATCTTTACCTTCTTCATACCCCTCAAGATATGACCTTGTTCAACCACTTGACCAAGGAATTTGTTGCTTCGCTGAGCGAAAGAGAAATTCTCCTTCTTCACATCTAGACTGTTTCCCCTCAGCCATTCGAACACCTTCCGTAGATGCTCTTCATGTTTCCTTTGAAACAACACCGATGCTCCCAACGGTGTTTTGGAAGGGCAAACACATCCGGCTTCCATTTCATCAAGTTGCTTCCCCAACTCTACTATCTCTCGAGGCGCAATCCAACATGGCCCTTTAGTAGGTGGTTTCACTCCTGATAACAACTCGATCTCATCCTCCACAGTCCCTCGTGGAGGCAAATTGTGAGGCAGCTTATCCGGAAACACCTCCTTATACTCATCCAACACCGCTTGGATGGACGTAGGCTCCAGCTCTCAACCTACTTATTTGTCTACCACCACCTTGGTTAGACGTGTTTGCTCACCCTGACCCAATCCCTTATTGAGTTGTATGGCTAAAAGGGACTTCCCGTCATCTCCTTTCATTGCAATGACTTGCACCATGCACGAGTGATCTCCCATCAGACACAGGGAACCAGCAAAAGGCATCAGCACTGCCCTCATCCCCCTTAGGAACTCCATTCCTAGAATGACTGGAAAGTCATCCAATGGCACCGTTGTGAAATTCGCATGACCTTCCCATTGTCCAAGCTTTACAGTAACTTTATTGGCTACTCCTAGAGTAGGCTGGGCTACAGATTTAACTACTTTCATGCGTCCTATATCCTTCTCTAAGGATAAGTTGAGTCTCAATGCTTCCAACTACGAAACAATATTATGAGTAGCCCCTTGTATCCACCATGGCGCTTGTACTCTTCCCATTTATCCTCAAGTCCACAAACACTAACCCTTTTGCTCGTGTAACTTTTGGTGTTTTTTCCTGCTTTTCCAATGCGCTCACCAGCCGCACTGAACCCTCCCTCGGGGCATCATCCTCTTCCACATCGTCTTCCACTTCCTACTCTGCAATGGAAGCCTGTAAAGCATTAAGTGATGCTTTGTGAGGGCACTTAAAACTCTATGAGGCCCACTACACAAGTAGCACGGAATTTTACTCTTCCCCTTTCCATTGGGTGTGTTGAACCCTTGAGACGACGAAGCATCCTTTAAGGTTGATGATTTAGAGTCGGCTCCCCCACTCTTGGGTTTTCCATTCTTGAAAGACTTTCCACTATTTCCCTCTCCGCCAAACCGTTCGAACAAAGCGGTATCATCACCAGCGTAGTTAGTCAAGCATTCTGCAACCACTTGTGCAGTTGACAAGTCTTGAACCCTTTGCCTATGAAGTTCAATTCTTGCCCACGGTTTAATCCCCTCAAGAAAATAGAACAACTTTTCCTTCTCCGACATATCCTGAATATCCAACATTAAAGCAGAAAATTGTTTCACATATTCGCTGATTGACCCCGTGTGCTTGAGATCTCTCAGTTTTCTCCTTGCATTATACTCAACATTCTCAGGAAAGAATTGGGCCTTGAGCTCTCTCTTCAAGTCTGCCCAACTATCAATTACATAGCTTCCATTTTCAATTTCTCTGTATTTGGTATGCCACCACAGAGAGTGTTTTGATGATAACAACCCATTAGCAATTCTTCAAGGTTACTAATTTTTCTCTCTAAGTCATGTTCAACTATACAGAATGGCACCAAAACCAATAAGTATCAAATCAGTCGAAGCAACTCGTGCCATGACCAAAAGCACATCCTCTCAACGCATTCATGAACGCTACACAATATACAAAGTGATCTAAAGGATAAGTGTGAGAATGAGAGAGAGAGAGAGAGAGAGAGAGAGAGAGAGAGAGAGAGAGAGACTATTTTGTAAATCCCTTGTATATAGAGTAAACTCAAAACTAAGAGCAAGAAATGGGAAATCACACACACACAACAAAAATATTTAAAAGTGTGTAAAGAAACTCCCAAACGGACAAGGACCTTCTTAGAACTTAAAAGAAAAATTCTAAAGAAGAAGGAACTCGTCGACGAACACAAGGCTTCATCGACAAGTGTAACACAACCTTTGTCGACGAACACAGGGTTCTCGCCGACGAAAATAAATCGAGAGGCATCTGAATTCAGAATTATAACTCATCGACAAACACAGGGCGTCGTCAACGAATGTTATGAAGAACTCGTCGATGAACACAGGGTTCTCGTCGACGAAAAGAAACCGAGAGGTACCTGAATTCAGAACCACTAACTCGTCAATGAACACAGGGTTTCGCCGACGAATTAACTGAAGAGCTCGTCAACGAATTTCAGATTTCATCAACAAACGTTGGGCAGCAGCGTTCATTAAATGTTGCAGAACGACTAGTTTGACCCTTGTCTTACATTAATAAATGCACAACGACTCTCCAGCATTCCCTTCGCCCATTTGGTGTTTAAATAAGAGTTATTGCATTTACTCCTAACCAAGAAAGTTAATATTGTATCAAAATTATTTATTGGTGCTTTCATTTCTAGGGTTTGCTCATACACTCACTTGCCCTCTTCTTGCTGCTCTTAGCTTTGTTTCTACTCTATTGATAAGAGGACATTGAGTGAGGATTTTGTTGTGATACTCAGCTCAAAGGGAGCATTCGAATTCATATTTATTTCTCATCTACTTCTTGTGAAGAAAGGCTCTTTGTGAGCCATTGTAGGGTGTCTCTAAGGGAGCACCTTGTTGAAACTCTTTGTGAGCAACTATGTGTATTGGCTTCTCCACCTGAAGGAGGATCATAGTGGATTTTGGGAATCCTTGAGTTGGTCTCAAGGCGTGGACGTAGGCGGGGTGCCGAACCACGTAAATATCCTTGTGTTAAGTCTCTCTTCTCTCATATCTCTTTTATACTATTGTTGTGATTTCCTGCATCTTTACACTGTGATTTTATGCACTTTTTCTTGGTAATATTTCTATGTTTGTAGAAAATTTGCACATCCGCGAAAAACGTCAATTCACCCCTCCTCTAGACGCTCAACCGGGCCAACAAAGTACATGGACGCAGTATAAACCTTTGCCTGTTCTGAGGCCATCCTCACAACGCGAAAGTACTGCTCCACATCAAACAAGAAGTTATCTAACTCCTTGGCATCTCGGGCACCCCTAAACGTCTTGGGTTCTGGTACCTTGGTCTTGCTAACTCCCGGAGTGTTGGAGTTCCCCATAGCAAGAACCATCAGATTCACCTTTGCATCCAGATTAGCCATCCGCGACTACAAAGTTTCAACTGTGTGGCGAAAGTCCTCTAACATGTCGCCTATCAAACCTGCTTGACGTTTTTGTGATCTCATCACCTCATCAACAAGTTCTCTCATCTGGGCCACCTCCGCGACCATAGTATTGGTTGTTGTCTCAACCTGTGCTTCCAGCACACTGATCCTTTCAGAAGTGTTTGGTGTCATGATCACTTATCAAAGCTTCCCAAATCCAACAACGAAGGCAATCGAATTCACGTAGCAACTTAACCTTGGGCTCTTACCAAGTGTCACCGACTCGGCTCTGATACCAAATGTCACGGTCCGACTATTTTCACACCCTTGTGAAAGGATGTGCGACGCTAGCTAAAGCACTCGTGTTTAACTAGCCAGCCTATCATCTGCCAGCATTCATCCACGAAGCACTTTCATTAACATTCATTCAGATAGCAGTGGGAAACAGTAATCAATTCATAAAAGTCGTGGCAAGCAAGTAGTAAACATTGAAACAAACGTAATTCATTAATAAATCCTCCATTGACATGGTGTACTTAGTGAGGGAGGCAAGTAGGCTAAGCACGTTGACAATTGCTAGTGAGTTTTACAATGACTGATGAACACTCACCCTCCCCTAAAGAGGTTTTTATGTAATTATCATCCTGACACTAGAAAACATCAAAGTGACCGAGGAGTCATACTGCCTTATTTGGCTTACAAAGACTCTACTAGCAAAAAATAACCCTACACTAGTATTTACATGATGGAAACCCATCCAAAGCACACGAGATAAGCGGTCACAGGCAAGCATAATGCCCTGAATAAGTTTAGCTCGTGACACCACGCCACGTAATTTAATGTATTATTATTGCTTTTTTATATACTAGTTGTGGTTGTTGATTGTTTTTTATATTCATCATTAATTAATGCATTGTGTGTTTGATCATACATACAAATATATTCCACTGCGCAATTCATTTTGACCATTGCACATAAATGCTTCTCAATAGTTGTTGTGTAAATCAATCCCTGCTTGTGCTTGCAAGAAGGGACTGTAAATAGAAGGAAGGGTTCGATCAAAGGAGACATTTGATAAAAAAAAAAAAAATTCAAACATTTGAGAAATACGTAACTCCTATTTTATTTTCGATCCATTGTATGTGCTTATTATTATATCTTTGAAGGTGCTCTAGCTTCTTGTTTTAAGGTAATAAGATTTGTTGAAGAAGTTATGAGGTGTTTTTTTTTTTATCCTTCCTCTTTGTAATATGGAGTGCATCTCTGAAGTAGACTGAGGTTCGAGGTACAGTGGTATGAATCCTTGATGGTGTATCAAGAAGATAAGCAAGTTGGATCGAGGGATGGTTATCCAGTGAGTGACTTGGATAGTGAACCTAGGTCAAGAGAAGGAACCATTGTAAATTGGGTGTCAACCTCCTATCTTTCTCCATCTATGCTTTGTTATGTTTAAATTGCTAGAGTTAGTTGAGATGTCTTGATAGAAAAAGTAAATTTTGTTTGTATTAAAAACCCATTTTACCCTCTTTTGAATGCTGACTAGATTAACAAACTCATATGCATGTGCCTGTGAATCCACCGAACAACACTTGCATCACGTGTAGTTTGCAAAATTAAAAAGTAAATTACAATAAGAAAAAAAAAATTAAATGGCAAAGCCTACCAAAGTATAGTTGAATAAATTGAGAAAGAGGCAGTGAAATTCAATTTATTAAAGGCCCATATTTTTTTCTCTTTTTGGTACCATATAGTTTTTACATATATAATATTTAGTAAGTAAACTAACAATAATATTAGTCTCTTTAACTTAAAATTTTATAATTTTACATTTTTATCAAAGAAAATAAAATGGAATGATTAATTTACAAGAAATACTAAACCAGTAATCAATTTATTTATTTTTAAAAAAAAATTTAGATGGCATTGAGCTTTAATTTTTAATCAAATTTTAATCCTTAATAACATTTGAGATATAAAAAATGCAAAGAAATTTTGCACTTTTCTTATTTTATTTTATTTTTTCGTTCCCCAAAATCTTTAATAAAAAAAACCAACCATGCAGGTTACTAGTTTAGGATAAAAACTGTAATGTGTGTGGTGTTCTAAAATCTGTCCTTTTGTTTTTATTTATTTATCGATATTTGTTTCCAAATCGGAAAACGACCCTTACCCAAAACTCACGTTTTGAGAAATTAGGGAGCAACCGTACAAAAAAAGTCAAAACCGGGGTTCAAGGTGCCCAAAACATAGAATATGCTTGTTTTAGTCACAAACCAATTACCACCACCATGCTCGTAAATAAAATGATCTGGGGGAACTAAATCTGTGTCAAATTAGTCGATGGTTCCTAAGTTTCAATTGTATGACCTATAAAACAAATCAAAAATGGGGCTCAAGATGCCCAAAACATGGTTTATGCTTGTTCTTGTCACAAACCAACTACTAGCACCGCAATCGTAAGTAAAATGACACGTGGGAACTAAATTTGCATCAAATGGTCTAACGGTTTCCAAGTTTGAACCATATGACCTGAAAACAAGTTAAAATTGGGGTTCAAGGTGCCTAAAACATGGAATGCAGATGTTTTTGCTGCAACCCAACTACCGCCACCATGATTCTAAGTAAAATGACCCGTGAGAACTAGTCCTACATCAAATGAGCCAACGGTTCCCATATTTAAACCGCAGGACCTAAAAACAAATCAAAAATAGGGTTCAAGGTGCCCAAAATGTGAAATATGCATATTTTTTATACAAACTAACTACCTCCACCATACACATAAGAAAAAACACCCATGGGAACTAAACTTGCATCAATTGAGGCAACGGTTCCCAAATTTGAACCATATGACCTACAAAACAAGTCAAAAATGGAGTTCAAGGTGCCCAAAAAATATGCTTGTTTTTGCCACAAACCAACTACCACCGCCATACTAGTAAGTAAAATGACCATTAGTAACTAAATCTATGTAAAATGAGCTGTCGGTTCTCAAGTTTGAGTGGTATGACCTACAAAACAAGTCCCAAATGGACATACGAGGTCCAAACAAAGTTGGGGTGAATTCTGACTAATCAAACTTATTTATTTACAATTGTATCATTTTTTTACACTATGTATGAATGTTCGATCATTTTGCTATCAAATCAATTTTAATTATAGAATATACATACATGTTCAAACATTGTATACTAATTTCTTATATAATTATTATTTAGAAGGGTTTACCGCTATCACAACACTACGATGATGTCAGGCACTTCAGTCGGGTCGGACGTGCACAACTTTAATTTTGACTTTTCCTCTATTCTTCGTTATCTGAACATAATTATTTTTTATTTTTTAATTTCAATCTATATTTGAATATATGTATTTGAATTTTGAATAATTTGTATTTGAATTTTGAATAATTTATGAATATTTTAGTAAATCTAGTTTAATTTTATGTATGCTAAAATGTAATTACAGGTTTTTACAAGAATTTTTTTTTAAAAAAATTAATTATTTCGAAGTATTAGTGACGGTTTGAAAAACCATTACTAATAACAACAAGATGAAGTATTAGTGACGATTTTTAAATCATCACTAAAAGACTAAAACCGTCACTATAGATCAACATTTTCTCGGCTCAAATTCGTCACTAAAGGCCAAATATTAGGAACGGTTTTATAATTGTTACTAATAGGATATTATTAGTGTAACATTAGTGACAGTTTATTGACCGTCACTAATAGCGTCTTATTAGTGACGGTTATTAAAATCATCACTAATACTTGGGCTTTAGTGACAAATTTGAACCAAGAATATGTATAATTTATAATGACGGTTGTAGGCTATTAGTGACGATTTTTATAATTTGTCACTAATAAGTATTTGTTGTTGCAGATATGGTGACTAATTTTAAACCATCATTAATACTGATCGAAACGTGACTAATACTATTAGTGATGATTTTGTGATTATTAGTGACAGTTTTAAACCGTCACTAATAATCTTATTTATTGCGGTATGAAGACTATGCAGGGAGCTTTGGTGATAAAAGGCTTAAAGCTTTTGTGTTTACTGTTGTGGGAAAGCCTTGTTGGAAGCCTATGACGCAATCTCAGGTTATTACATCTACAACTTAATCAGAGTTGTTGGCAGAAGCCAAGACTACCACAGGCAAGTTCAAGTCTTGCTTGGACTTGGTATTTGTCTCCAATTGCTAAACGGGGGGCGGTTCCAATCTAACGTCCCAAGATCAAGGTGGAGGAGCGAGTTCATATTTTTCAGTTTCTCTTAAGGGGCATATATTCGTCAAGGTGGAGATTGTTATGAAATGTGGCTCACATAATGAGTGAAAAGCATGCACATAGAGAAAGCATGAAGGAAATCAAGTAGCAACAGGAGAAACTTTCAACGTAAAGGCTCTAACCATCGATAGTTTGGAGGAGTGTCTTAGACAATTTACATTCTATTTAAAACCGTCGACGGTTGGGCTCGGGATACTCAGCGCAAATTTCAAATTTTGAAAGGGGGGGGCGTTAATATGATTAGGTTTTGGAGGGGAAATCTCTAGGAACTCTATTTATATGTCATTTCAGATGTAATTTGTAGAGGAAGGTTTTAAAAAAAAGAAAAGATAAAAGAAAAAAAATTGTGTTGTATATTGTTCATGTCCTTTTGGACAAGAAGATAATGAATTTTGCCGTTTTCTCTCGTGGATATAAGCGTTGCCGAGCCACGTAATTCATTGTATTATTATTGCTTTTATATACTAGTTGTGGTTGTTGATTGTTCTATATATTCATCATTGATTAATGCATTGTGTGTTTGATCCTACATACAAATATATTCCGCTGCGCAATTCATTTTGACCATTGCCCATAAATGCTTCTCAATAGTTGTTGTGTATATCAATCCCTCCTTGTGTTTGCAAGAAGGGATTGTAAATAGAAGGAAGGGTTCGATCAAAGGAGACGTTTGATAAAAAAAAAAAAATTCAAACATTTGAGAAATACTAAACTCCTATTTTATTTGAGAAATACTAAACTCCTATTTTATTTTCAATCCATTGTATGTGCTTATTATTATATCTTTGAAGGTGCTCTAGCTTCTTGTTTTACGGTAATAAGATTTGTTGAAGAAGTTATGAGGTGTTTTTTTTTTTTTTTTTGGTCCTTCCTCTTTGTAATATGGAGTGCATCTCTGAAGTAGACTGAGGTTTGAGGTACAGTGGTATGAATCCTTGATGGTGTATCAAGAAGATAAGCAAGTTGGATCAAGGGATGGTTGTCCAATGAGTGACTTGGATAGTGAACGTAGGTCAAGAGAAGGAACCATTGTAAATTGGGTGTCAACCTTCTGTCTTTCTCCATCTATGCTTTGTTATGTTTAAATTGCTCGAGTTAGTTGAGAAGTCTTGATAGAAAAAGTAAATTTTGTTCATATTAAGAACCCATTTTACCCTCTTTCGGTTGCTTACTAGATCAACAAACTCATATGCATGTGCATGTGTATGCAGCTGTGTATGGAAAAATCCACCGAACGACACTTGCATCATGTGTAGTTCGCAAAATAAAAAAGTAATTTACAATAAGAAAAAAAAAATTAAATGACAAAGGCTACCAAAGTATAGTTGAATAAATTGAGAAAGAGGCAGCGAAATTCAATTTACTAAAGGCCCATCTTTTGTTCTCTTTTTGGTACCATATAGTTTTTACATATATAATATTTAGTAAGTAAACTAACAATAATATTAGTTGGTGATATAAAATAATGGCCCTAACAAATTGATTTCTTGATGTGACACTAGTCTCTTTAACTTAAAATTTTATAATTTTACATTTTTATCAAAGAAAATAAAATGGAATGATTAATTTAAAAGAAATACTAAACCAGTAATCAATCAATTATTTTTTTAAAAAAAAAAAATTTATATGGCATTGAGCTTTAATTTTTAATCAAATTTTAATGCTTAATAACATTTGAGATATAAAAAATGCAAAGAAATTTTGCTCTCTTTCTTATCTTATTTTATTTTTTCGTTTCCCAAAATCTTTAATAAAAAACCAACCATGCAGCTTACCCAAAACTCACGTTTTGGAAACTGTAATGTGTGTGGAGTCGTAAAATCTGTCCTTTTGTTTTTATTTATTTATCAATATTTGTTTCCAAATCGGAAAACGACCCTTACCCAAAACTCACGTTTTGAGAAATTAGGGAGCAACCGGAGGTCCACTCGTTTGCGTCATGTTCACAAACCTCGCCTTTTCAACAGTGACGATGGACTGTGGAATTCAAAGGGAGATATTAATAATAGTGACGCAGCAGGGCGCCAGGCGAGAAGGAATGAGAGATGAGCAGTGCGTCATACCCTATCACCTGGAGGGGTGAGAGCTGATAAATTGAATGACCAATTCAGCAACCTGTAGCTGTAGGGAAAGAATAAAAATAGTCTCTTAGCCTAGCAGTCAGCAGCACCAACCAAAAGCAATTAAGTCTCCCTGCCGGTCTTCCAGTGCGCTCAAGGTCCGCCCGCCCACACCATATGAAGTGTCAATTCAACCCCTCTTTGGGTCTACATATTAGACTCCTTCATCTCATCCTTATTAATGCATTCCCATTCATTATCTCTGCCATAGACATACAAACACAGACATGGCTGTCTCTGTGCACTACTTCTTTCTCATTCTTCCCACTCTCCTCCTCCTCCTCCTCCCATTCAAGGCCACCTCTACCACTTCACACCATCACCATCACCATCACCACCACCACCACCACCACCACCACGACGGCGGCAAGCTCAAATCCCTCCACTTCACCCTCTTTCAACAGGAAACCGTCAACAAAACGGGGTACATAATAGTGACGGGGGTGGCCGGACCAAGCGTCGGCCAAACCACAACCCCTTTTGGCACCTTGTTCGCCTTCCAGGATCCCCTGACCACCAAGCCCAACATATCTTCCAAAATTGTAGGGACTGCACAGGGAACTACCGTCACCTCGAGCCTTGATGGGCTTGAGAACATTTCAGTCGCCAAGATTAGCCTGAGCGTGAAGGGTCACAAAGGGTCCATCTCCGTCGTCGGAGGCACACATAACATCAAGCCTTCCGATCATCCGCTGGTGGGAGGCACCGGCGACTTCATGTTTGTTCAGGGCTACGTGACGTCGTCTCCGGTAGATCTCAAGGGCCTCACTGTGGTCTACAAGATTGAATTCCACCTTTACTGGCCTCCATATGCTACTCAATTTTCTTCTGCATCCTAAGAACGCATCAACTTCTCTTTTTTTAAGGGAAGTCCCAAGTTTCAATTTGTGGACATTTAGCTTTTTTTTGGCTTTTGGGGTATGCTGATCTTTGTTAAATTTTATTTTAAGATCCGCCATCTAGCTATTGTGGTTGCGCTAGTTTATATTTTCGTCTGTGCTTTGAATAAAGAATTTTGTGTTTTTTAAGATTTTTTTTAAATAAAAAAGGATCAGAAACTTCATTTTGTATTGTATCTTTTTTCTCCAACAAATACGATTTTAAATAAAATTTATTTAATTTTATAATTATTTTTTTTTTCTTCTAAAAATCAAATGCTCCTAATGTGTTAAAATCAAAATTTTGTTACTGAGTTGCTATATTCTTTATGTTTTTCACTAATTTTTTATTTTTTTTTTACCAAGAAGAATTTCTCAATGTTTTATAAACGTAATGTTGCAACAAGCCAAAGTTGATCAATTACACAAAATACATCTGGAGCTTGAATTTTTTAAGAAAATCCATCACTATATGAAATCAATATACTGCTACTTGCACATGAACAATCCACGATTTACTAAGACCAGCATGTGTAATCACAATTACAAAAATAATTTAATTTATCATGCATCCCGATTCAGGACAGCTGCAAGAATATGGTGAACCAAATCCCACAAGCGTACCTTCCTCTCCTTTCACGGTCGAAGTAGAGGCCAACTTCGCCCTCCCCCTTCCTCTCCCTATCTTTTTTGGCAGATTTGCAGCTAAGTTTCCGACCTAAAAATGTTAGTTCACGTGTCCAAATGAATGATTTTTATTCGAAAATTGCACAATCTTAATGTAGCCTTTTGAAATTTCGGCCACCTAAGGTACATCTGGAGCTTGAATTTTTTAAGAAAATCCATCACAATATGAAATCAATATACTGCTACTTGAACATGAACAATCCACGATTTAAGATTGAGTTGAAACCTACGCGTTCTACAAAAATAATATCAAAGAATAAATATAATCATGAGCAAGCAAAAAATTCAAAGCGTATCCCACAATTGCCAGAGCATTCCACACCCAAAATCAACGGCGAGGCTTGTGCAGACGAGGCCGATTGCAGAAAATCCGACCATTGGCTTTAACAAATACTCCTATTGCCACACTCAGGCTCGCCCAAATGATCGAAAAGAACAAGTGCCGAATATCAGTTCGAGCTGTGGTAAAGAAAAAGGAAAAAGCAGGTGCTCAGATCATCAGAGAAGGATTGATAAAAACAAATAAAACTGCCTTTTTTATTTCTTTTAACCTTTTTTTGTGCGAGTGTGAAGTAGTGTCTTTTTTTTTTAGATGAAGAGGAGAATGGGTTGGTACCAGACTGCCTTTAGTACTACAAAAAAAATTTTAAAAAAAGAAACAGGCTTTGACAGTTTCATTACTTCCTCTCATGCATATGACTCTAGAGAAAAAAGTCAATCGTTTTCCTTTCAGACAAAGCCTGAAGGAAAGTCAGGAAATTATTAACCTTATGGACTAAAGTCTCCATTCATATCTCAAATGGTGAAAACAGAGCGATGAGTTTAAAAATCTCAAATGGATTGGTGAGGGCTGAATTGGACAAAACTGCAAACAAACAGTTTTGAGGTTATTAGAGGAGCTGTTTTGGGCATGACTACCCCTTGCATTAACATAAGAATATTATCTGAATCATTAGAATTATTCCTGTTGTCCAGGTTTCAGTAAATCAATAATTTTATGCTGTCAGTCTTACTTGAGCAGTCAAACAAGCAAGTAAGCAACCTAGAAACCTGGATATTATCCAAATTTGTAAAATGGATTATTGGTTTTTCTTGGTTTCACTAAATGAATAAATTTATGCTGAGACCATTTAGTTGAGCAGTCAATCAGCAATCCAGAAGCTCGCCTCTTGCGTCACCTGCTGACCAAGCTCAGTTTAAAAATATTGATGAAGTCCCACTAGCTTTTGATCATCTTGTCTGTAATGATCACTGCCTGGCACCACCACAGTTCTCTCATGGAATTTAATTGAGAAGTTATGTGGTTCTAAACCAGGCAACCCAACAGTTGAAATCACAAGCCAATCATTTATATATGTTTCTCGGCAAGCATTATTAACCTGTGATTCATTTCAGGTTGGTCTAAATTATGTATAAACCTGTCCAAAAGTTTGCCCAGTATGGTTCGTTCTTAGAAACAAAAGCTGTTCAAATGATATGAGTGTGCGCAAAATTTAGGAGGCCTCCCAGAGCAAAACAAGTTGATGTATGTCAACAGTTTTGACTATACAGTTTGAAGACTAACTCTTGAACTGTTAAAATATGATTATTCACATGACTAAAACAATTAGATAAAGTTGCTTCTTGGCCTTGCATTGTTTCTCCACATGGTACATGCTAATTCCTTAAATATGAAAACTAGAGTTCATCTGAGCCAAACAAAAATGAAAAAATAGCCAACTCACCTTGCCTCAGTGACATGCTTGCAAGAAAGAACCCGGTCAATACCAATGATAAGGCCACTGGAAGGGACTGCAAAAAGGAATAATGGGGGATTACCATCCCTGATGAGTGAAAAAAGAAAAAACTAATAGATCCATGATCTTGGCATGCAACATCTTTTACTGGCACAGGAGCTTTGTACACTGGACTCTTCTGTTTTTATGCATTTTCCATGTGTTGCATGCAGCACACAATAAAATTTAACAATCTAACACCTTATGAGGGTGGCTCACTTCAGAACATTTTTATGAAAAAGGATATGAAGACAAAGCTGTGGTGTTTGTGGCATTTCCTAAAATAAATAAACCAGATAAATAACTGAAGAATTCAGTAGTTTTATTTGTAAACAGTTATCAATGGAATAGCTGTTTGTTGGATCAAGGAAAAGAAGCAAAAAGGTAAATTTAACTAAAAGAATTGATTTGGTGGGATGATGATGAGGATCTGTTTCAACCTCTAGAGTTTAATTGAATGCTCAGTCAAGTACTATAGAGATGCTGTTCACAATCTTGTAACCAATCACTGTTCACAAGCACTTTTATTTCACATGTCCTAGTTTAGGGGTACTTCGGGTAGTTGAATTGTCTTGATTTTTTTTTTATTTGGTGAGTTATCTAGGTCAAGAATAGTTTAGTTTGATGGTTGAGATTAATTGTTGTTAGCAAGAGTCTTTTGTAAGCTTTTTATTTATTTTCTCTACAATTATAGTGACTGCTGTCATTAACACTGCCATAACCCTAGGAAGTGTAAAGCTTTCTTCTCCCTAGGAGTGATTCCCAGAACTTATCAGTGTGTGGCTAATAGTTATTTGTATTCTTTTCTATTTGAATGATTGGTTCCAAACTAGGTTTGGATCCCTAATTTTCTGGCCCTAATCCACCTAATCCCAATTTCCTTCATAAAACTCAACCCAAAATCAATACCCATCCTTTGTCAATTTGGTATCAGCATGGGTTCCGCTTGATGTTGTTTTACAATGAGAGATACGACACAACTACAAGCAAATGTCTGGAGGAGTTGAAAATGTGCCTCAACAAGATAACTTTATGATGAGTTTTATAGTTTTCAACAAATAACATTATTGTGGTTTAGTTATGCTCAAAAGATTGAAGAATTAACTATTTGATGTAGAGCAGTTAAGGGTGACCAAATGACCATTTTTCAAATTAGAAATGGGCTTAGGTATGAAATTAAAACGATGTCTCGTAAAAAATTAATTAACCTGCAAGATGCTATTGAAGTGGTTGTCATGTAAGACTCTAAAACGGAAAAAGTGGCAGGTGTCACCAGCAGTATGATGCATTTTGCATAAGGACTTCACAGGATAACAAGTGTTACTGTGAGCAAGGGGCAGGCTGTGGCGAGGCTGTCTAGGCAAGCAGGTGACTGATACCTCGAACAGGGAAGAAGGGAGATGTGGTGAGCCTATGACAAAAGGAAAATCAAAATTCACATTGAAATGGGAAGATCTCAACAAGGTGATCAGTGAAGCTGCTGAAATGAATAGCCAAACACATGAATTTTTTTTTTTGCACATCAATGCAGAGACATCATCCTCAGTATATAAGGTTAAACTTGACCTCAGGCTCTTACTGTGGTTCTTAAGCACTTGAGCACTTACATGTAGGAAAGTTATAGTTTATTCGGCACTTCCATAGCAAGACAAGTCATTACAGATAATATTATAGCAGGATACCCTTTAGAAGCCTCCAGCTTGAGGACAAATGGCAGGTTTTGTCACAAGGGCTTCATTGGATAAGGTGGGGGTGCTACGAGTAAAGAACAACCCATAGCCTTAGGAAGATACTCTGTGGGCAGGTGAATGGTATCTTGACCTAGATGCAATTGAACAAGAGAAAAAGTTGGTAGGCCCTCAATGAAAGACCAACATGAATGTGCAACAGAATATGGAAACATCTCAAAGGGATGAATAGTGAAGCTATTGAAATGCAAAGTCAAGCATGTGAAAATTTGTCCAATGTAGGGGCAGTAACATTAGCAAATAAGGTTACGGTTGTATGAGTAGAAATAACTTGAGCTTAATCTTTTAGGCTCAATTGTTAGGCACTTGCAGGTAAGCAAGTTACGCTTTATTACACGCTTTCATAGCAGTAGGGGTCCTTACTCTATGACATGAGCCAAACACTTTATGTAAAGGGTTGTGCGGCAATGGTTGTAGCACACTAGCTTAACCAGTCAGCCAAAAGTAAACCACAGTTTCACCACATGAACAAGTTTATAAGCATCAAATACAGAATGTGCGATAAGTGGCAAGTAAACATGAAATGAACACGAGTCAAGCAATTAACCATAAAGTAACACAATTCATCTATTACACCTCCAAAGGCAACATCCATTTAGCAAGGGAGGCAAGTAGGATGACACATTTATAATTGCTAGTGAATTATATAATGATTAATGAACACTCACCCTCCCCTCAAGAGCTTTCCACACAATTCATACTCTAGCAAGATGAAACATCAATATGACCAAGGAGTCGTACACCCTTTTCCCACTAAGGCATCACCCTAGAATAAAACCTACATTAGTATTTAGTTTATTTACATTATACATCAGTATTTACATGATGGTTACTCACCCAATATGCACAAAACATACAGTCATAGGCAAGCATAAAGCTCTGAACAAGCTTGGCTTGTGACATTCTCCCCAACTTATGTGGTCGATATCCTCGTAGACTTTGATATTAAGTACTCTTCAACTTTATCCAACACATGTCTTCCCCTAACATCTAGTTGATTTCTTCGTCTTCGAGGTCCTTCCACTTTACTAAGAACTCATGTCTTCTTCGCCTTGATGATGTGAACTCCTTGCAAGGATCCCTTTAACTTCTCGTAAGTTGGGTTATAAGAACTTCAATGGTGCTTTGGTCAACTCAAGTTGGATCTTCAGTGTTGGTGTTGAAGGCAACTAATGTGAAACATAGGATGCACCTTCGTCCAAGCTAAAGAATCAACCTTATAAAAGGCTTTTATGAGTTTGTACAAAGATAAGGATTAGTATCTTATCTCAACCCCGCAGAAAATTGACCAATTCAAGAAAGAGCTTAACAAGCAACAGGTCTCCCAAGTTTAAGTGCAATGATCTTCTCCCTTGATTTGCCCACTTTTTCAACCACTGGGAAGCTTTCTCCAAGTAGGCTTGGGCTCCATGTTCTATCTCAATTATTTACACTTTTGGAATCTTTCCTTTGAACACCTCATCATCGTGGGGGATAACAAAAATTGATGCCTTCTAACAAGCTCAAAGGAATTTCTATTGGTTGTTGATCTCTTTTGGGCATTGAAACAAATATTAGCCACATCAAGCAGCTGCCCCCAATTTTTGAGAGATTGGCGTTGATGAAATGATGTAAATACTCCTCCAGTATCCTATTGAATCTCTTCATTTAGCCATCATTTGCAGATGATAGCTATAGGAGATATCAAGCTACAAATTGAAAATTCTGAGCAAGAGTTTGCTATTAATCTTGTGTCTTGATAATGATGTCTTGAAGAACATTCCAATACTTCACAATAGGATTTAAGAAAAGTTGTGTGGTCTCCTTTTTAAGCAATACATTGGTGCTAGTACTAACGTACTTCAAAATTTTTTTCACAATCACAAGTATAGAACCCATGTCCTCAACTTTGGGTAGGTTGTTTGTAAAGTCAAATGATATACTATCCAATGGTCACGTTGGTACTTAAAGTTCCTCCAACAACCTTACATTTTTCTTCCACTCAACCTAGTCTTGTTGACACATAAGAAGGTTCAGGAATAAGGATTATTCAACCACCCCATTTTATAGTGCATCCAATACCTCTACTTCAACAATGAAATCCTCGCAATCCACATGGTATCGTGACACTCCTGCGTCTTCTTAAGATCATTGGCTCAAGGTACAAAGAGTCGATTTCCATGTGTCAACAATAAGCCACCCTCTAACCAAACTAGCACTCTTTACCCTCTTCCACCAACTTTATGAGATTTTGGACAATAAGATCTTTGACAAAGTTCTACTTAATACACTTCTACATTATTATGGTAACCTTACTATAAAGTGTGTTGCCAATTGTAAGACCGCGAGCTCGCCTTTCCTACTTGGTGCATCCACAACCCAATTTGTTTGCCATGCCTTGTGCTTGAAGAAGAAATCAAATTCCACTGAGAGTTTTTCCCTAAAAGCCTACTTAAAGAATAATGATGTGTAAAGAAATGGCTCACAATCAAGTCATTTGTCTTTACTATGAACTAAGACACAATCAAGTATTGCCACACTCAAAGACAATGAATTACTGTTAACTCCTTTTGAGAGGTATATTTCTACCCAACTTTACTAAGCTTACATCTTGTATGCAACAAAATGCCCCTCCTATAGCAAGACAACCAAGGGCATGTACCTTGAAGGGCTTTATGATATCCAAAAGTGCAAGTCTAGATCCTTCTCATGGTTTTTTCCTTCAAGTTGTCAAAGACTCCTTGGCAGCACCAATTCCACCCATAACCTCTTTTTTAGCAATTTGGTTAACAAAACAATCCTTCTTGAGTACCACCTTGACAAATTTGTGGTAGTAACTAGAATAGCTCTCACCCTCTCCATATCCATCTGAACACAGCCTCGTTCAATCACATAGCCTAAACATTTAATACTCATTTGAGACACAGAATTTCTCCTTCACATAAAAGCTATTCTCATTTAGCATAACACCTTCAACATAAGGTCTTGATATTTGTCCAGAATAAAAATGTAGGCAATGATTTCATTGAGATACATCAACAATCATAAGCCCTATACAGCATCATGCAAGTAATCTTTGACTCATTCTGCTATTCTTATCTTATAGTAGCCTAATTGCAAGCCAAGTTTGGTGAAGTACTTGACTTAGCTGATAACTTGGGGAATGGGATAATTCTAGCATGTAATAACTTTGTTGAGTGCGTGGTAATCCACATATAGTTGCATGCTCTCATCATGTTTCTTAAACAACATTAGTTCTCCAAACGATGCTTTAGAAGTTCATATGTAACCACTCCCAATAACTCATCAAGTTGCTTCCACAATTCTTCTAAACTCTAGAAGTGGCATTCAGTAATAACCCTTGAGTAGGGAGCTTCACTCTCATAATGACTCAATCTCATGCTCCACACCTCTTCATGGATGCAAGTTGTCTAGTAGAATATCGTCCTAACAACTTGATACTCCTTTAACATATATTGGATGGCACACATCGCCATGGATGCAAGTTGTTTGGTAGCATATCATCCTAACAACTTGTTACTCCCTTAACAGATATTGGATGCAATAGGCATCAACTCTTGTCCTATGTCTTCATAAACCCCTAAGGTGGCATAGGAACTGCCCCATTCTCTTGTAAGGATTCCATCCCAAGTATTACTTGGACATCGTCTATTAAAAAGATAGTGAAATTCTCATGTCCCTACCACTAAGTTTGACAATCACTTGCCTAACTAGTGTATACTGGGCTACGAAATTAACTTCTTCCATGCATTTTGTGTCTTTCTCAAGCTTCAAGTTAAGTCTCTACGCCTCACCTTGTGAGATAAAGTTGTGTGTAGCCTCAGTATCCACTATAAAATGGGTGCTCTTCCCATTGATCTGTAGATCCACAAACATTAACCTTTTAAGTTGGACAACCGTAGGTTCTATCATCTCCCTCCCCAATTCATTGAGTAATTGCATTGCACTCATTCTTGGGAATTCCGCCTCATCTTCATTTTGTTCTTGTGATCGCTCTACAATGGAAGCTTGCAAGGCATTAAGCAATGATTTTTTAGGGTACTCAGCAACTCAATAAGGGTCTCAATATAAAAAGCATGTAATCTTGCCCTTACCATTGAATGTGATGGAGGCTAGAGACGATGACGGCTCCATTGAAGTTGATGCCCATTGGTGTTAGATCCCCCCCCCCCCCCTCTTGGTGGTTTGTCCTTCTTAAAAGAATTTCCGTTGTTTCCACCCAACGAGAAACTCCCATTAGGCCTAAGGGAATTCTCTCCCCAACTCCAGTGCACTCTATTAAGTGTTCCACAATGAACTATGCGGTATGAAAGTCTAAAACCCTTTGCTACTGAAGTTTAGCTCTTGTCGACGATTTTAAACCTTCAAAGAAATAGACCAACTTGTATTTATCTAACATATCCCCGATATCTAACATTAAAGCAGAGAATTATTTCTCTCTTTTACTTCGCCAATGTGATTAATATCTCTTAGTTTGCTTCAAGCATTGTACTCAACATTCTCAAGAGAAAATTGGGTCATGAGCTCTTTCTAGCCTTCCTGAGTATCAATTGTACACCAACTATTCTTAATTTCATTGTACTTGGTACACCACCACAACTTGGTGTCCACACACAAATAAATATTAGCCATAGGAGCTTTTCCTCTTGTGAGTCTATCTTGACCGCATGAAAATATTGTTCCATGTTGAACAAGAAGTTCTCCATTTCCTTAGTATCACATCACGGGCACCATTTTCGATTACCTTTTTTCTCCTATATCTACTCCTATAGAATTGGCAATCTCAAAAGCATAAAAAATTAGGATCACCTTGCAATAAGCTCAAATGTTGTATAGCTTCCACATTACTACGGAAGTCTTCCAACAATTCATCTGAAGTTTTTTGTTTTTGGGATGCCTCCAATATATCAAAGTGATCAACAAGTTGGGCACCCTTTATGGCCATAAGTTGACGGTCTTAACCTACGCCTCTAATGCACCGAGTCACTCTATATTAGTGGGCGACAATGGTTCTCCAACTATCCTTCACCCAATCTAACAATCCAAAGGTAAACACACCGGTCAAGCCACACAACAGTGAATTTGTTCCCGTGTACACACCGCCGATCTCTCGAAAAGTATTTAGTGCCCATTTCGATCAACTCTCCATCATCTAAACCGCCCTTGTGGATATCTTTGCTTCAGAACAAAACAATTAGAATGGCTCGGCTGGCTAGGATAGCCAAGCTAGAAAAAAAAAAAACAAGGAAAAAAAAAAGAAAAGACAAGTAGGCTAAATACATTTACATGTACTAGCAAGTTAAACAAAGATTGATGAACGTTCACCCTCCACTAAAGAGGTTTCTATGCAATTCCTACTCTTAACACAAGTAAACATCAATATGACCAAGTCATCCTCCCATTTTTCAATAAAGCATCACCCTACTTGAAGGGGGCAAAAACCTACACTAGTATTTACATGATGGTAACACGCCCTATTTACAAAAGTCAAGAGGTCAAAGGCAAGCATAAGGCCTTGAACAATCTTGGTGCATGACACCTTATGTCACAGGCCAAACACTTCACACTATGTAAAAGAATGTGTGGCATTAGTTGTAGCACACCCAAGCTCAACTACTTAGCCAAAAGTTGTGTGGCATTAGTTGTAGCACACCCAAGCTCAACTACTTAGCCAAAAGTAAACCATGGATTCACATAAATAAGTTCACAAGCACCAAATACGAAGTACGCTATAAGTGATAAGAAAACAAGAAGTAAACACAAGTTAAACGATATAATATGAGGTAACGCCATTTCATCTATTATAGCTACATAAGCAACATGTGTTTAGCAACGGAGGCAAGTAGGCTAAACACATTTTCAATTAATAATGAGTTATTCAAAGATTGATGAAGACTCACCCTCTTCTAATGAGCTGTTTATGCAAATGTAGCTATAACATTGGGAAACATCACCATGATTAAGGAGTCATGCTTCCTCTTTTCTAATTCATTACTCTACTCAAATAATAAACCTTACACTATTATTTAGTTGATGGTTAACTCCCAATGTGCACAAGATAATTAGTCATAGGTAAGCACAAGGCCTTGAACAAGCTTGGCTAGTGATAGTCTCCCATACTTATGCGATCAACATCCTCATCAATTTTGATGCTAAGTACACTTCAACTTTATCGTCAAACAGAAGCGAAACTTCCACTAACATGTAGCTAATTTCTTCATCTCCAAGACCCTAAGAACTTGTGTCATTGTGATGTGAACTCTCTTTCATTCCCTTCAACTTCTTTTCTGCTAAACTGCAAAATCTTTTGGACCGACTTTGGGTTGGATCTTAAGTTTCAACGTTGAATGGCTTGACATAGCTAATGTGAAACACAAGGTGAGCCTTCATTAAGCTAGAGGATTAAGTTCACAAGCACCAAATACGAAGTACGCTATAAGTGATAAGAAAACATGAAGTAAACACAAGTTAAACGATATAATATAAGGCAACGCCATTTCATCTATTACAGCTACATAAGCAACATGTGTTTAGCAAGGGAGGCAAGTAGGCTAAACACATTTACAATACTAATGAGTTATACAAAGATTGATGAACACTCACCCTCCCCTAAAGAGCTTTTTATGCAAATGTAGCTATAACATTGGGAAACATCACCATGGTTAAGGAGTCATGCTCCCCCTTTTCTAAGTCATTGCTCTACTCAAATAATAAACCTTACACTATTATTTAGATGATGGTTACCTCCCAATGTGCACAAGAAAATTAGTCATAGGTAAGCACAAGGCCTTGAACAAGCTTGGCTAGTGATGGTCTCCCATACTTATGCGATCAACATCCTCATCAATTTTGATGCTAAGTACTCCTCAACTTTATCGTCAAACAGAAGCGAAACTTCCACTAACATGTAACTAATTTCTTCATCTCTAAGACCCTAAGAACTTGTGTCATTGTGATGTGAACTCTCATTCATTCCCTTCAACTTCTTTTCTGCTAGACTGCCAAATCTTCTGGACCAACTTTGGGTTGGATCTTAAGTTTCAACTGAATGGCTTGACATAGCTAATGTGAAACACAAGGTGAGCCTTCATTAAGCTAGAGGATTAACCTTGTAAGCGGCCTTCTTGACTTTGACCAATATGGGGACTAGTCCTTCATATTTGCAAGCCAATCTCTTGTCTATACCCTATACTAACCTAATCTATCATGGTTGGAGGTTAACAAGGTCCCCCACATTGAAATGCACTAACATGCACTCTTGATGTGTCTACTTAATTCACTTGGAAGATTTTTCTAGGTAAGCTATAACAAGTTCAAAATACATGTTTGTTTTTTAGTTCTTTGGGGCATTGAAATAGAATTGACCCACATTGAGAAGCTACACCCAATTCTTCTAGTTGGTGGTGACAAAATGGCGCAAGTACTTCTCTAGTAGCATGTGAGACTCTCCCTTTTGGCTATTGGCATACAGATGATAGCTCGAGGAGATGTCAAGTTGCGAACAAAAGATTCTAAAAAGTTCTAACAAGAAGCTTTTAGATGTTCTGTCTCAGTCACTCATAATTTTTTATGGAACAATACTTCAAATCATGTTGCAAAACAATTGTGCTCACCTATACAAAACAGTACACTAGTGCTTATGCTTTGAAAACTTTTTGTATCCACAAGTATATACCGCATGTCCCAACTTTGGTAGATTCATTATAAAGTCAACGGAGGCAATCTCTTACAGTCTTTTTGGTACTTAAAGAGGCTCCAACAACTGAGCAATCTTCTTCTACTCAACCTTATCGTGTTGGCAGGTCAAGCACGTACAGATATACTCAAACCAAAATAAGGGAAACTCTTAGGAAAAGATCCAGTGATTGATGAGACTATTACAATGCCATCTATTACTTTGCTAGCCAAATCTATCATCCTAGTCTCAGTTTTATATATATATATATATATATATATATATATATCAATGTTTTAAAAGGCAAAGGCGTAAGACAAGGCGTTTTAACCCTTAAGAGGCGAGGGCCGCGAGGCGTAAGCCTTTTGAGAATTTCTTTTTTAAGATAAAAATATGTAAATAAATTATAAATATTTTAAAAATAAGAAAAATTAAGAAAATCATAAATATAATGTAAAAAAAGAAAAAGTATACATACTTTGCAAACTACTTGTTGGCCATTTAAAAATTACTAAGTTGAATACATGACATAAATCATAACAAAAGATAGCTATACTATAACAAAGTTCGAATTATTTTCATGATCTAAGATACAACTCAGTTATTTTGGAAAGGTTGAGGTTCAAAGAGTTTTAAAAATTAACTCATATTATGACATTCCTTTTATAACAACATGTAGTCAAAATTTTTTACCAATTCCAACTTGAGAATCACACACCCAAAATGTGTAAGCCTTAACCAAAAAGGCACAAAAGACATGCCTTTTATAAAAATGTGTAAGCCTCAACATGTATTGCGTTAGCCCTTTTGGAATTTGGTATTTTAGATTGAGCCTCAAAGAGTTTTAGGCATGCCTTGCCTTAAGGCGAGCCGCAAGCCTTGATTGAGCCTTTTAAAACACTGAAATATATACACACACACAACCATACGTATGTATATATATAATGAGCTCATTACTATTATTCTTGATTTAAAGCTTATGATGAATGAGCTCTCAAAAGTCGCACACCCATCAACAATTTCGTAATCAAGTTCAATAGCATGGATAAAAAGCACTTCTCAAAATAGTTCTTCCTACCTCCGCTTTGCCACAGTGCTTGTGAAAAGTATTCCTGCCACCATACCATGAATAGTACTTGGACTGGGACATTCAATTCACCTCACGTTACTTTTATATATTTTTTTTGGGGGGAAGTGGGTGTCTTAATTTTAGGGTGTTTTAGGTAGTTAATTTGAGTAATTTTGAGTCTACTATTATTTGATGAATTATCTAGGTACAGAGTAGTCTAGTTTCACAGTTTAATAAAGGAAATTTATTGAAAAGGCATCAAGGGGATGCTGGCACTGAAAGTCAACCACCCTGAAGGGTTTTACAAAAATTAATAATAACATTATAATCATTTGCAGCAATCCCACTATGCCAGCTGGTAACCTTGGTAAACCACTGCTCTTTGCTGATCTGAGGTGCTGAGGTTTGGTTTTTAGAAACTCTCCTGTTCCTCTCTTTCTAATGGCACCAGAAAATCGCAAGAGGAATGAGAGATAGCATTTCTTTTCTCCTTTGTTGCCTGAATCCCTCTCCAGGCCCAGAGTTCACTTCCCACAGAGTTGACGATAACGCATCGTTGTTCAATCAACATCAAAGCCGCATTTCAAACATTCATGGTCCAAGGGCAATGAAGGAGGATGAGCTCAACTGATTCTGCATCAGCCATGCAAAGGGGGCATCTGTTGGCGATGGACAGCCCCCTTATCTACAAGTTATCCAAAGTCAATATCATAACATGTGTTGCCTCCCTGGCAAGAAAGGCAACATTTGTAAAGACAGCTGACTTCCAAATCTGAGTCAAATGGGAATTATTGCGGTTTACTCCAAGGGAAAAGGTTTCCTGTAGAAGGATCTAACAGTGAAGACCTCCTTCTTATCTAAGGTCCAAACCGAGTAATTTGTTGGTGTTGGAAATTGTAATGATTACTGTAAAGTCTTTGAGCTGAGGGAGTTACCAGTCTTTCACATTTCTAAGGGGGGGATCTTGCCAAGTTCCTACAAGCCTCAGAAGATTTCTGGAGTTCAAGAAGAGTAGCCCACTCAACGGTTGAGATCAATTATTGTTAGGTTAACCTACCAAGAGCCCTATATACACTTTGTATTGATATTTCTCAGCTCAATGTGTATGATCATTAAAGTTGCTACAACTTCGATTGCCATAACCCTAGAAACTAGAAAGTGTGCAGCTTTCTTCTCCCTAGAAGTGCTACTTAGATCGTAGTAGTGTGAGACTAATAATTATTATCGTCTTATATTCGCTCTTCAAATTAATTGGCTCCAAACTAGGTCTGAATCCCTATTTTCTAGCCTTGAATTCTCCTATTCACAATTTCCTTCACAAAACACTAACCAAAAATCAATTTTCCCTAGCTGTCCACCATCCAGACATCTACACTGCTACTCATTTTGACTGTAGGACATTATGACTATTACTTTTCTATGGGGTGAAAATATGTTGTACATAGTATCAGCTCAAAAATTCAAAACTGAAACAAATCTACTTTCAGCATCCTGGACTTCACATGAATCACATCTACTTCATGAATTCTAGAAGATAAAAAAGAAGCAAGAGAATGGTCTTGGGGACAAAGCTCCAGCAAAGGTTTGGAAAATGAAGCAAAGTCATATACTATAATAATTTTGTAAATACAACGACTTGTCATCACATAACAACTTAAGTGTTAACTGTCAAATATGAGGTATAATAAGACAACCACTAGATTCCCCACGAAGTAATCACTTGAAAAAAAAATTTCCACCTCTAAACTCAGGAATCATCTTAAAAGGGCTGGTTCATTGTAAAATCAACATAATTAAACCAAAATCGAGGTCCTCTTTTTTAGTCAGCTATACATAAGTTTTTTTTTTTCTTTGGAATGATATAATATGGATTTAATAGCCCTGAATTTGTTAGAGGAAATTGCCCATGGTCCCATAAATTGGCAGCAAAGGATTCATGTGGCCGACCCCACCTAGTGGGACTTAAGACTTAGTTGTTGTTATTGTTGTGTTCTACAAAAGCCTATCTTTCAGATACATGTCCATTGAAATTATAACTTAAGTTTCATGCTGCAGTAAACATGACACAGTAAAATACCAAACATAATGTAAGCAATACTTCATGTAAATTTGTGCCAAAGCTATGTGAATGTGTGGGTACATCTGTTTCATGTTACCATGTTTGGAGCATTATTAACAAAGCAAAAATTCTAAGAGATGCTATTTACGAAAAAAACTGTATTGTTAATAGCACTCACAGCTAGAGCCTCAAGGCCTTCCTTTTGAGATGGAGGGTTCATGCCTCGGTTGACAGAAACAATGAAATGTCCTTGCAAGAGATCAATCGCATCCTTCAAATACATGAGAACAAGAGTGCCAAAGGAAAGAAACAAAAAATGTCAGAAACAAAATGACGTCAAGTGAAAAATATAGTTGCTAGAATCCAATAGCAGTTTAAAAGTGCGTTTACAGCAAAACCAAAGCCTTAAAACAATTCAGAGTTTGTTAAATAAAGAAGAATGTGGAACAATATAAGGTCAGCTACATAACAAACTACTGCACCAATTACAAGGAACCAACTACATATGCAAGCTAACACACAACCGTGCAATAATAATAATAACAACAACAATACACAGAAAGTACAATGTAGCCAGCTGATTTAAATTTTTAAAAATGTTACAGAAAATCCCCAGGAAAAGTAAACAGTAAAAAATTTTAGTCCACAAAAAATATTACCAAAAATGACTGCACATGTGAAAATGTCAAAAGCTTTCTATTTTGGAGCACTGCTTCAGCATCAAAATTGAACAAGGAACGCACACTAACCTGTTTCGTCCCATCATAAAAATTGTTCAGGTAATAGCGTAATAGGGCATTCCAACCATCTTTGAGGATCCCTTGAATTGTCCGTTGACCGCATCTACAATCAAACTAAATATTTCAAACAATTTAAGTACAGTCAAAAGCACACAATTACTTCAGTCCAATTATTTTATTTTTAGTACAGCCAAATATGAGCTCCCACTTTTATTTCAAATATTCGAAAGGTTAAGGCGTTGCGACCATTAAGAGGCAAGGTGTAAGCTTTTAGGTGTTGGGGCTTAAATCTTTTGAGAATCTTATTTTTAGATTAAAAAAAAATAAAATAATAAAAATAAAAAAATAAAAACATTAATAAATTACATATATTTAAAAAAAAAAAAAAAGAAACTTGAGAAAATTACAAATATAATGTTCAAGAATTAAATATACTTTGCAAACTACTTGTTGGCAATTCAAAAATTGCTAACTAGAATTCATTACGTAAATCGTGAAAAGAGACAGCTACGACATAGCAAAGTTCAAATTATTTTCAAGATCTAACATAAAACTCAATTATTTTGGAAAGGTTGAGGTTCAAGAGTTTTAGAAATCAACACATATTATGACATTCCTTTTATAATGGAATTAAAATTTTCTAGCCAAATATAACTTGATCCTCGAGGCATTTTAGGCATGCCTTGCCTTGAGGCAAGCCTCAATTGAACCTTTTAAAACATTGCTTATTTTAGTCTAATTATTATTGCATTATTGTCATTTTTTTCCATCATTGTCATGGTAAACTAAATATACAATATCATTAAGAATGTAACATCTAAGGTAAGTATGAAAGTACTGTAAAGTAGTGGAATGTGTAATTTATAAACATTCAACAAGATAAAACAGAAATCATAAATCAGCATGGGCTAGTGCCAATTCTTTATTAAAAATATTTAGGCTTATCAATCTAATTGTCAGCATTGATCTCAATATTGGTGATCCACAATACAACTTGCAAAAAGGTGGCAATAGGAAAGTGGAAATGAACAAGGAAAAATATAATTATATAATGCATGCATCCAAATTCTCCTCTTTTGTTTGCCCCCATCTTTTTATAAAAAATTGGAAGAGTGGCGGGTGCATTTAAAGGGAGGAAGAACCTTCTAGGCAGAACAATGGATGCATACCTGACAAAATCTCCTTTCAGAGCAGGAGTTCCAGAATATTGAATGCTTATCTCATCCCCATGATTGGCCCACACTAAACATCAAAGGTGAAAAAAATTAAAACAAAAACTCTCAGATGCTTTTAAAAACCATGTTAATAATGCCAGCTAAGCATCACACAACCACTGCTACATTATGAACACTTAAGAGTCCTATGTGGGCTGAAACAACTCACATATTTTGAAGTTCTCATCAAAATTCGGATGTGCGCTGATTGTTTCTTCAGCACCAAAAACACCAATCCTTCTAAGTTGCCATTCCAACATGTTTCGAGCAATCATGCTCTGCAATCATAACGCGGTATTAACATAAAGAGAACATAATAACAAAACATGTAAAATAAGGTTATCAGATTACAACACATAATAACAAGAAAAAACTCTCTCTCTCTCTCTCTCTGATTGAGAGAGATCGATCCAAAAAAACACACTTTTAAAGTAACCAGCAGTAACAGACCAAAACGAGGCCAAATAATGAATCCTACCCCATAGCAAAGCCAATGTCAACCTCTTCACTGTAAATAGGCACGCATTCCATTCTACCAAAATCCCCAACAGCATCGCAAAAAACCTTACCTCACCACAATGCTGTGGCACCTTTATTCCTAAACCCAACAAAGTACATAACCAACAAACCTTCCACCGACTCCAGACAAACCCAACTTTCTCCAAATGAACCACATAATTTATCGCAAATTCTCCAAGCCAAAGAACAATGCAAAAGAAAATGAGGAACTGTTTATGAGCTATCAAATATAAAGAAAAAATCTGGAGATAAAGCCTTTGAATGCCTCCCCAACTCTACAGCAGATTGTTGACGTTAACTCTATAAAGAACAACCAAGCAAATAAAAACTTTAATTTTAGAGGGAACTTTGGCCTTCCAAACACTTCAATGAAGCAGAATGGACATGTTAGCCCTAATCAAATGATCTTTTACAAGAATAAGCACCCGGAAAATCTAAGGCTCATAACCAGCCAACCATCCCTCCTATTAGAAGGATGAAAAACCTGTGACAAAAACAACCAAAAAGATATCTCATCCACCTTCCTATCATTAAGAGTATTAAAGCTACATATACATTGTTGGCCCACCCCACAACCAAATAGCTTAAGCTTTTAGGTAAAATGGTAATCTAACAAAGAGGTCTGCAAAAATGGAAATCCCAAGAGGATCTATGAGGCTATAATCATTGAAGAAGTGATATCATTATGCACCAAGGAGAATGATAAAATAAAGGAAAAGAGATTAACAACACAGTATTGCCCACCCGAATATCTTCCCAAAAGGAGAATTGAAGAACCATTGCTCATAACAAATTGAGTATACGGAATGAAGGGAAGGTAAATCTGCAAAATACACCTCCAAAGGCTCTCAAAAGAACATCTTATTCCCAACTTCGAGTCCCAACCATTCACATGCATGCCAATTTACTTTTAATAACTTTTTTTTCCAAATAGAGGTCTCCTTTAAGGAAATCGTCATACTCACTTAACCATTAAAGCAGTGTTTTTAGAGACCAACATTCCAAAACTCAAAACCACTTCCATCTTGGACCAACACAAAATCGCATAAATGATCCCTCTTCTTCTCTAGCCAAACCAAAGGAATCTCTCCTAACTTTCTTCATTTTACTAGGTACCCCCACAATAAAGTGAGAGGGAATAGCAACTAAACAAAATAAAGCACCATTCCCATCATCCAAATGCATGGACACGCTCTCCACCACAAGATCAAAAAAACCTACAGCCCTAAGAGGCTAGGTTAGCCCCCAAAGGAACTACTAAATAAGTCAATGGTCACCTCTAGAATGCTACACCCATCTAAAGATTGCAACACCCAAAATCTATTAAAAAAAAGATTAATAGCAGCAATTCCACTTTTACCCCAAATTAGTTTTTAACCAAAAAATCTGCTCAAAAATTTGAAGGTGCAAGAACATTCAAGAAAGACTTTGATCACATCAAAAGAGAATAGTATTGTCTCAAAATAAAGGTGAGAACCAACTACCCTCTCTCAACCACACACACCGATCCCTCTCGCAAACTCCCTATCCACTGCCCTATCTAAAAATCTACTCAAAACATTCCCAATAAGAACAAACAAGAATGGAGGTGGCACATCCACTTGTCTAACACCCTCAAAGCCCTAAACTGCAACTTTGGTTCTCCATTAACAATTATGGAAAAGAATGCAGTTGATAAGCAACCCCTAATCCAAGACCACCACCTCTCACTAAACCCCTTTCTGGCAAAGACCTTATCCAAAAATTTCCAGTTAAGCATATGATAAGCCTTTTCAAAATTCAATTTAGAAAAAATAATCTCCTTCTAACTCATACTGTCAATACAAATATCCTCCACTCCCTCTAAGTAATTCAAGATCGAATTTATCTTGGAAAGATTTGGTCAAGATTCCTCCTGCGAAGGAAACAGAGCTGAACTTTTCTGATCCAGTGAGATTGAAAGGAAGAATTTTGATTGATCCACTGCAGGAAGTCTTAAATCTTGGCTCTGACAATGGAGTGGAGCTCTTATTGGACAATTCTCGGGTAAGGCTCCACCCTTCACATATGTCAAGAATATCATAGAAAAAAAAAATTTGAAAGAAAGCTGGAATAGTTGAAATCTTTTCTCTAGTTACTGGTGCTTTCATTTTTAAATTCAAAAAAAAAGAATATATATTATGGATCTTGGAAAATGGTCCATGGTTCAGTGGGAAGAATCCAATCTTCTAGACAGAATGGGACTCGAATAGTGACTTAGAATCTTTAGAATTGGAGAAGACTCATATTCTGGTAAAATTTAGACATATAACTTCCATACTATTGGACTACTACTGGATTAAG
This sequence comes from Malania oleifera, assembly GCF_029873635.1. Lineage (NCBI taxonomy): Eukaryota > Viridiplantae > Streptophyta > Magnoliopsida > Santalales > Ximeniaceae > Malania > Malania oleifera. The sequence goes on along the minus strand of NC_080417.1, from coordinate 57,997,017 downwards.
CTACATAGCAAGTTCGGTAGGGAGGCCTCAATATCTGGATTCAATTACTAAATGAGTAATTTAACCTTTGCAAAAATCTGCATTGAGGTTGGCATGAACAAGGAACTTACACATTCTGTAGATTTAAAATGCCAAATGGAGAGTTCCTTACAATAAGTGGAGTACACTTGGAAGCCATTGAGGTGTTCTAATTTGAGGCATTCAGCAAAAGATTCGAAAGCAAATAAAAAATGGGTATTTAAAAATGAGAATGTTAGAAAATCTGTTAAGGAGATAAATCAAGAGGCCTGGGAAAGTTAAAGATCAGAATGTAAAAGACACTGTTACTCCGATCAAGGTGATTACAGATGAGAGATTCAATAATTTGAGAATTTAAAAATGAGAATGTTAGAAAATCCGTTAAGGAGATAAATCAAGAGGCCTGGGAAAGTTAAAGATCAGAATGTAAAAGACACTGTTACTCCGATCAAGGTGATTACAGATGAGAGATTCAATAATTTGAGAATTTAAAAATGAGAATGTTAGAAAATCTGTTAAGTAGATAAATCAAGAGGCCTGGGAAAGTTAAAGATCAGAATGTAAAAGACAATGTTACTCCGATCAAGGTGATTACAGATGAGAGATTCAATAATTTGAGAACTCAAATGTCTTCAGGGATCATCTTCAAAAAACGGTAAGAATTTGGATGATTTACCACTGACTGATCAATGGAAGATAGCAACTGAAGGCAGTTCTGGAAATGTAAGGATTGCCTGTACTGAATGTGTCTCCACAAATGAAGAGTAATAATGGTAAGAATTTAGAATATTTTACTCATATTGATCTCAAGAAGGCAGCAATATCTGAAAGCAGTTCTGGACATGTAAATATAGCCTGTGCTGAAGGGGATCTTAAGTCTTCACAAGATAACAGGGACAGTAAAAACAGTACTGATGATATTGTTGATAAGACTGACTGTTCTGTTGAAGATCAATGCAAGGAGTTAAAGTCAGGAGTTTATGCAAAGAATGATAAAGAAAAGGAGGAAAAAAGGTAGGCCTCCAAAGAAACAATCCAAGTCTAAGAAAATCTGCAAAAATGAGTTCTTCAATTGGTTTCTGGAGCATTAGAGGGCTTAATAGCTTAATAGCCCTTTAAAAATAAAAGAAATAATTTTCTGATTTCTACTGAGTTGCAGTCGATCGGTATCTTGGAAACAAAAATTAAGCCCACAGGGTATGCAGATATCTCAAAAGCTATAAAGAAAGGCTGGGTGTTTTTGCAGAATTATGAAAGGAGTGATTCAGTAGCTAGAGTATGGGTGGGGTTTAACCCAAAAGCTAGTTGATGTTAGAAAACATAAACAAGTTCTCACTGTGCTAGTTCAGTTGAATGACCAGCACTTTTGGGCTACTTTTCAACATGCTTCAAATATGCTGCAAGATAGGAGGTATCTTTGTGATTATCTGCAGAATTTATCTCACACCTTAAAGAGTATCCCCTGGAAAATTATGGGTGATTTTAAACTTATAAAAGTTCTTGAAAAAAGTAGCAATTCTATCTCTCATAATGGACTTGTTGGAATGAGGGGTTTTCAAAATTTCCTGTAAAATACTTCACTGGATGACTTCCCTTTTATTGGTCCTCTATTCACATGGACTAATAAGACAGAGAGAGACTTTATGGCAAGAAAACTTGACAGAGTTCTGGTTTCTCCTTTAACTAATCAGTTTTTCCCTTGTATGAAGGCTGAGTTTTTTCCTCCTGGGGTTTCTGACCATTGCTCTGCTGTGGTAAGTCTTAATTTAGAGAATTCTTTCAAAGGCCAGATCCCAATTAAATTTCTGAATTGCAGGGTTAATAATGAGAATTTTTGCAGATGGTAGCCGATTCTTGGAGAATTATCATAAAATGGTTCTCCTAGGTATGAGCTTTGTCAAAAGTTGAAAATACTGAAAAGAAATTTAAAATCCGTTCATAAGGAGAATTTCACTGGTTTAAGCAGAAGAACTGATGCTGCGAGAAATTCACTACTACAAACACAAGCTGAATTGTTATCTGGCGCTTCAAATTTTGGATTGGTTAATGAGAGAATTGAAAAGTGTATTCACCTTTAAACTGCTGAGGAAGATATGTTGAGGCAGAAATCAAGAGAAACATGGCTGAAACTGGGGGACAAAAATAATAAGTTTTTCTCTACTGTAGTTAATGACAAAAACTCTAAACCTCAGATAAGATACCTCATTAATTCTACAGGTGGAAAACTAGTTTCCCCTGAAGATATATCTTCTGAGTTATTGGCTTTCTATGTCTAGTCGTTGTGCAGGAAATATGATAAGATTAAGCCTTGCAACTTATCCTATCTTAAACAAATCCTAAGATTTGAATGGAGTAAAAATCATAAGGAAATTTTGGGGCTTCGGTTACTGGAAAGGAGGCGAAAGATGCTATTTTTTCCTTCTCGGATGATAAAGCACCAGACCTGATGGCTGTAATGCCAAATTTTATAAAATAAGCTGAAGCATTATAAGCAAGGATGTTGCAGCACTCTCTCCTTTTTCAAAGACTGCGAACTCCTAAAGCAGGTAAATGCTACCCTCTTGACTTTTTAATCATTAAAACAAATCATGCTGAATATGCCAAAGATTATAGGCCAATTGCATGCTGTAATATTATTTACAAATAATATTACAAAAATTCTTGCAAATAGACTCCAATGCATTGGAAACTTTGTTGATGCAAATCAGACTGCTTCCATTAAAGGGAGGACTATTCAGGACAATTTCCTATTAGTTCAAGCTTTTGGCAAAATATCATTTGAACAATAATCCTTCAAGAATTGCTTTGAGAGTAGATTTGATGAAGGCCTTTGACTCTATCCATTTGGAAGCCATTTTCAACTTTTAGAGGGTATAACTCCAAGAAATTTTATTGGGTGGGTTAAAGGATGTGTTACAAGTCCTTATTACTCTTTTCTTATTAATGGTTCTTCTAAAGGGTTTTTTTAAGGATCAAGAGGTATAAGACAGGAACCCTTCTTCTCCCCATATATTTGTTATGATGATGGAGATTCGTACCAAACTTCTGAAAACAGCTGCAAGGAGTGGAAAGCTGAGCTATCATACCAAATGTAAAAATCTGAATCTTTTCAATATCTGTTTTTCTGACAACCTTTTAATTTTGGCTAAAGGATATATTCAGTCTGCTGAGAATATTAAGCATGTTCTGCATATATTCTATGAAATTACAGATCTCAAGTGTAATCCTACAAAGTCTGAAGTTCTCTATCCTGGATTGCCTTTGGACAAAACTCAGCAGATTGCCCAAACTCTTGGCTTTTCGATTGGAAAGCTTCCTGTCAAGTATCTTGGACTGCCACTGGTGTCAATGAGATTAAGGAAAGCAGATTGTGATATTTTGTTCGAAAAGGTATCAGCAAGGATTAATAAGTGAATCCATAAATTGCTTTCTGATGCTGGAAGATTGCAATTAATTAAATCAGTTCTTCACAGTATTCAAGCTAATTAGGCATCTTCTATCTTTTTCCCTCAAGCTGTCATCTTTTCTACGGGAAAGCAATGAATAGAATACTAGTGACCATAAATTGAACTGGAAGGAAGTATGCAAGGCAATTAAGGAAGGAGGTCTTGGAATCAAATTGATTTCAGAATGGAATAAAGTTGCAATGGCGAAACTTCTATGGCATCTATATACTTCTAAGGAGCATCTTTGGGTAATTTGGATTCATACATTCAAGTTGAAGGAGAAGAACTTCCGGAAAGCTAGGGAGGTCTATAAATTCTTGGATTTGGAAGAAATTATTGAAAATTAGGCCATTGGTGTATCCTCATATTAAATATGTTGTTGGAAATGGAAAGAACATATGCACTCTTCATGACAAATTGGCATCCACACAGTCCATTAATTGAGTATTATGGTCACCATCTTCAGATTGAACTTCACATTACAAAGTTTGCTAAATTGTCAGAGTTATCAACAACTGAGACTGGAAATGGCCATGGAGAGCATATCAAAATGTGCAAAACCCTGAAGAGCACTGCTTCTTTCCTGATATCAGAAATGAAGATAGAATCAGCATGGAATTACAGTTCATTGATAAATTTCCCATCTCTTTAGCATGGGATTCGATCAGAGACAAAAAAATCTGTTATATCCCAGCCTAACCTAATCTTGAGTAAGCATGCCACTCCTAAACATGCTTTCATTTGTTGACTAGCTATTGTGAGAGACTAACTGCAATTGATAACTAGTTAAATGGGAAAAAATAAATGATGCTAAGCATAGACTGTGAATCTGGTGCTGAAACAGGAAGCCATTTTTTTTCCAATTGCAGCACTGCCCAGGCAGTTTACAGAAGAATCAGCATTGAATTCAATGCAGCAATTTACCACATTTGGAAGTTGAGAAATTCAGTTCTTTTTACTGACACTAAAGCTGATCCAGAGTTATCACTCAGCAAATCATTAAAGATTAAAAATCTAAATTCATCGAGGTGAAAGGCTTTGATTCTCTAAAGTTTAGTTCCTGTCTTTTTGACAGCTACATTTGTTGGCTAGATATCAGACTTGTAATTGTTGTACCCTTTCCCATTTTGGTAATTTATGCATCTTATATTTCACCAAAAATAAAACACATCCTCCACTGCCTCATTAGCTGCCAAAATAGCATCCATGATCTAACTACCCTAACAAAAGTACTTTAAGCCTAAGAAACAAATATCTCCTAACACATAACCCAACCTATTAATGAAAAATTTAGCAATAATCTTGTGCACAGTAGTCACTAAACTAACAGGTTGAAAATCATAAACTTTAAAATATGTATCTTCTTAGGCAAAATGTGATGAAAGTAGAATTAATGCTTTTACCCATGATTCCATTTAAAAAGAATTCATCAACGATCTCCAACAAATCCACCCTAATCATAACCCAAAAAATCTTGAAAGAAAGCCATATTAGAACCATGCGGACTTAGAGCCTTATCTGTATCTTTCTCAAGCACATCTGAAAAAAAAAAAAAATTGAAATTTTTTCCACTATCAAATGAGGATCTGAAATAACCTAGCTCCCCCTTAGCTCCAATTCACTAATCTAGTTCCATTACATATTACTAGTACCAAACCTTGGGAAAATTTTGAATTACAATCACCCTCTCTAAGCCATTTATATTTTGCCTTTTGCCCCCAACGCCCCACTTCCTTTTTAAAGCCAATATCCTCTAACTAATTTTTCAATGAAAATCACTTAGCTGTCTCATCATCCAAAAGATTCCTTCCTTCATCTTTCCCGCCCAAGAAATCAAGCTCGCCGAAGATTCTAGTCTTCTTAATCCTAAAATCCCCAAAAACCTCAATATTCAACTTCGTCAAAGCCACTTCAAGATGTTTAAGTTTTCTCATCAACCTTAAACCTTCCCAACCCCTCTTTGAATCCACACTCCAAGAAACACTAACCTAAGATGAAAAAGAATCATTATAAAAGCCAAGTATTCTCAAACTAAGAAAAGGTGTAAGACCCAACTTCACCTTCCTAGAATCCAACAAAATAGGGTAGTGATCCAACACCGGTCTGCACAAAATTTCTGAAACATAAGAAAACTCATCCTTCCACTTATGACATAACAAGAACCAATATAAGCAACTAGAAACTGCCCTCTCCCCACCCACTAATTGATAGAATAAAGCATTATCGAAATGAAGAATAGACCTACCATAATTTTGCATACTTGAGATCATTCTTCCTCCCCTGTTTTCTTCCTAGAAATCTCACTATATTATAATCACCCCCTAAGTCCACCTAGGGTAACAAAAAGCATAGACTCTGCATACCTCATCTAGAAATATAGCCAAAAAGTGGGTCTAGAAGGACCATGACCCAAAGTGAACCACCACTGACCCCTACCTCTCACCTCTAGAAAAACTAAAAGGGAAAATAAGTTTGCATGGCTATAAACTCTAGAAATTGATCAAGTATCCCAAACAATAAGAATGCTCTCAACCCCTAAACAAAGAGAACCACCGACTCCTTAGACATATGCTCCCACCTAGCCACACTCCACACTCTTAAGAGTTTCTTGAAAGAAAGCAATATCAAGAGAATGTCAATTCAGAACCTCCTATTCAACCCCATCTTCCTAACATCCCCTAAACCCTTAGCATTACAACTAATAATCCTCATAACTTAACACTTTTACCACCACCCCCTTTGCCTCAACACACCCCCACCCCATAATTGATATAAGTGGATAGACTTATTCACTTCCTTCTAAAGCCTCTTTGTTTTTCCTCTCATAGGATTTGCGGGTAACTACAACTTTCAACTCTTGCCCTAAAGGACCCACTAATTTAATATCCAATCCACAAAGAGTTTTTGTGGGTCTTGATTATCTTTCTCTTGGTTTTAACTAATTCTAACGGTTCGTGTAACAGTTGCAGTGTAACAGATGCAGACGTCGCGGATGTTACGTAATGAGTAACGTTCACTGCATCCATGAATTCATCTTTTGCATTAGCAAACTTATTATGAACATAGATTCACATGTTTTGATCCCTGAACCCTATGGGCTAATTCTTTAAATGATTTTTAATAAATTTTAATCTATTTAAGTGTAACATATACAAGTATGGGATGTTGTCTTGGTTGTTTTAGTTGCTTTTGGCAAAAAGAAGCATGCATTTGCTACTTTTCACTACTTTATAAATTATATGTAAAATTCAAACTAAGAAATCATTAATATAAAGAAATATAGAATGCAATATTTTTACTCTTTTAGTCTTTAATGGAATTTTTGTTATCCAAAAAATAAAATATAGACTGTTCATACGTTAAACAAGAACAAAATTGCATACAATAGAACATATTTTAATCTCCAAACAGGTGTAAGAAAAACATAAAAAATAAAATTGAAAGAATATAGAATACAAAAATATGTAATTTAATGAGAGAAAAAGTTGGATTTCTTTTAATGTTAGTTATTGAAAAATGCATACTAAATGTCAAGGAAAATAAACCTAAAAAATGATTTTTCTTACTAAAAAAAAATCACCAACTAAATAAACCAACTTAAAATTCAGTTTCTAAGCTTCAAAAAAGGGAAAATAGAGGGGAAAATGCAAAATAAGGATTAAAAAACCTATTTTAATCATTCATGGCCAGTCTGGCACTTGAACAGCCTATAACAGCCCATAACATTTCGTAACAACCGTTACAGTACCATAACAAAAATTATGATATCTCGGAGGTACACCAATTCACAACTGTTAAGGCTCTTATGTTACTATAATGGCCAGTACGGTTGTGAATTAGCGTATCTCTAAGACATTGCCTCAAAACACTTCCGTAAGCCTCCAATACCATTACATAACATCCATAACAGCCGTTATATACTTATTTTTAATACTATGGTCTTTCTCATCCCCTATTGGACTAATTGCAATGACTCCTCCCTTATTAGGTTCCTTCCTTTGGCCCAAAGAAATATGAATGAAGTTGGGTGAATTAAGAGTAGGAAGAATATAGTTTTGGGAAATCAAATTCACTTGATCCTCCATCATAGACTCTTGTACAATTTCACCACCACCCTATCAAAAATGGAGTTCCCTGGGGCATTAGGAGAATGGCACTCACGAAATGGAATGATGGCCAAAGATCCCTCCTCTATCAAGCCTCCTTTCGAGTAGCCACTATTCTTCAAATGGTGAACACCAACTTGTGCTTCTTTAAAGAGCCTCCTAGGATAATACTCCCCACCTTCCTGCTACACAAACAAAGAGCACTCACCCAAATCTACTAGAATATATGAAACTCCATCAATGTAGGAATATCGCCTTCTTCTTCTACCCCATTTTCTACCATCAACTGATCTAGAAAAAAACCTTTTCAAACTCACACATACTCCTATCTCATCATCCAACTCAAAAAAGGCGAGCTCCGCCCTGATTCAAACTCTTCACATAATTGTGTTGATCCCCTTACTGTAGACATCAGAGAAGATAAAGCTTGTTTAACAACAATAATTGACTAGAATATTGTAGTCGTTTCATTTCTGTGTCTTATAACTCACCTCTCCCCTTTATGAAGACTAGTTTTCCACTTGCTTCAATTTCACATTAGGCTCAAGTGCATTGTCTATCTACTATGCAACAACAATTTAGCGAGACCCCTACAATTCGACTTGGATCCTTCCTGAATCAACCACTCCATGTGACGCAATGGGCTTACCTAAACCCAAATCATCTGGTTCCATCACGGCACCTCATAGGATTTAGCTTTCCATTTCATTCAATCCACAAGTGAAAACAGCTTCTGATATCGGGCCCATTAGACTTAGGCCCAATGCACTCAAACTCTCTAACCCATTAGATTTAAAATTTGAATAGTAATTTTAGTAGGAGAAACTATTAGGTATACCCAGTGTACATAATGACTAGTACAATAAAACCAAGGCAGTGCAGCCATGTACCTGGCATGTCAAGCCACAAACAATTATGAATGCTTAATTCATTCAAAATAAACAGGTTCCAAATTTGACCCATGGATGCATGGCACAATATTATTGGTCTAGTGTACTAATAAGCATGTAACTAGACAAGTGTATCGAATATTTTCTCAAAAATGAGACCCTTCCTTGTAAGGTAACAATTGAATCCCTCGTTTTGGACGAAGATTTTGCCGACATGACCCAAATCCTTCACTAGAGGTTTTCTGAGCACATCAGCACATGATCCTCTAGGCAAAAGCCTCTAGAAGGCACTAATCTTCTCTCCACAATCACCATACCTCCATCTATAATTTGACCACACTCGCCACATAGCAAACTAAATCCTAGGTTCTTCTGTGCACCAGTTTCTAACCTAATGAGATTATCCCCCTCAAAGCTTGGAGGAGCATCCACCAACCTCAAGCCTCCACTCCCACTAGGAATCAAATAGACTGTATATGACCCTACACTTGAATATCATCAAGAACAAAAAATGACCCCTTTTGTTAGCTAATAATTTCATCCTAATGGATCCACAGGCCACCCTCAAGAGTAAACCCCTTGCTTCCTTAGGTAAACCACAAGGTCCAAACCAAAACAAGATCATAAGCATTGTTACCAACTAAAATTCATCATCACTCAACACCATATAAGATATATGCCATCCCTCGTATTCAACAATGCATACAAAGACATAAACCAAAAGATTGATGTTAGATACCTTTCTATAAGCTCTAAAAGAATTATGATACCCCATACCAACTCACCAATGAACTAGCATTTGCCCTCACTTGCAACCCAAATCCAATCCCTCTTGAGAATAATTGTCCAAAATCTTTCTCATTAAACATAATTAATCAAGGAGGAAAACAAATTATGCTCCACATACAAGACTAGCCTCCAATCTTGCAATTATTCAATTACATTTTATCATTCTTCTCGTGTTGCCCAAGATCCCAAGCCAAAAATGGCTGGTTGTACCAGTTTGTTTTTACCACAGAAATTAGTAATGTGTCAAGAGAAACAATAGATGATTTCATGGATAAACTTCTACGCATGAGTGGGCAGGAGAAACCGAACCAAACTAAACCATAAAATCAGTTAACTGTTTTACAGTACAGTTCGGTTTAGAATTTTGATTTTTATTGGTTAACATTTCGGTTTCAGTACTAGCAAACCAACAACCCGTATTTGTTCACAAGCACAGATCCATCAATGCAGCCACGCCATCTGCTGCCTACTTCCAGCATTGCCTATCAGCCACCATGATCTCCAGCCCATTAGTCTCTCTCCCTCTCTATTCTCCTTTCCCAAAGGCACAACCAAACCCTAGCACTAGCAGACTAATCTTTAGACTCTCTCTCTTCTTTAGACTAGACTCTTTACCCAAAATCTAAATCATCTCACCGTCTATTCCCCTTCCCAAAGGCCCAACCAAACCCTAGCACTAGCAGACTAGCAATCGGTATGTTTTCAAGATAAGTAGGGAGAAAAAAAAAAAAAAGGAAAAAAAAAAAGGATGATGTCTTGAATTTTTTTGAGGAAATTCATAGGAATGAAAAGGTGTACAAGAGCAGGAATTCTATTTTAATTGCTCTGATTCCTGAAAAGGATAGGTCCATAAGAGAATTTCATAGGAATGGAGACCCATGGCTGAACACACAATAAGGGTACCTGGCTTGGTAGAAGTTCAATCTTAACAGGGTAGCCAAGCGCTTTAAATGTAAGGGGGAACTTTATGCCTTCACAAACATGGGGATGTGCAAGAGCATGAAATCTACTTTCATTGCACTGATTCCTTAAAAAGGATAGGTCTAGAAGAGTAAAGGACTTTAGGCCTATCAGCTTGGTGATGGTTATAAGTTGCTAACAAAGGTTCTTTCGAAAAGGATTAGAGAGGTGTTGGGGGGCACGGAGTCTTTGGCACAATCTGCTTTCATTAGACAGGCAGATCTTAGATGCTGTTTTGGCAGCCAATGAGGTGGTCGAGGATGTGAAGAGGAAGGATAGAAAAGGAGTGATTTTTAAACTAGGTTTTGAAAAAGACTTGAATGTACCCAGGAGTAAGGGATTTGGGAGTCTTTGGTTTAAGTGGATAGAAGGATGCCTCAATTCTTTCAAATGTCCGTGATTGTTAATGGTCAGCCTAGGGATTGGTTGAACATCTCAAGGGGGTTGAGACAAGGAGATCCGTTATCCCCTTTCTTGTTCACTCTAGTTGTGGATATCTAGAGCAGGTTAGTATCCCATGCTCAGGATCTAGGAATTATTAGTGGTCTTTTTATAGGAAAAGAGGAAGTGGAGATGTCTCATCTTAAGCTAAAAAATCCTACTATTTTTTCCCTTGAGAATGATGCTGTGAAATTTCATAAGATTATTTGTGTTTCTTAGAATTTTTTAGAGAATTTCAAGCTTAAAATTAGTGTCTAAGAGTGGCCTAGCGGGTATCAATTTGTGTAGCATAGATTTTGAGAGTTTTAGATCTCTAGCAGGCTGTGAATCCCTTTCTTGCTCGCTTTCATTTCTTGGTCTTCCTCTTGGGCAATCCTCTGTCAGATGCTTTTGGGATACTGTGATTGAGAAAGTGGGAATAGGTTGGAGGTTGGAAGAAGGCTTGTTTCTTGTTAGGAGGTAGAATAATGCTTATTAATGCTTCCCTGGCCAAACATTCCCATTTGTTATCTATCCCTTTTTAAATTACCTCCTAGGTGGCTAGGAAGTTGGAAAAGATTACGAGGGACTTTTTTGTGGTCTGATAATGGGGTGAATAAAAGGGATCACCTAGTTTGTTGGAAAGCTATCTGGAAGCCTAAGTCTGAAGGGGGCCTGGGACTTGGTAATGTTCCTTCTAAAAACATTTCTTTAATTCAGAAAAGGTTATAGAGATTTCCTTTAAAACCTAATTCCTTATGGCATAGAGTAATAAAGAGTATATATGGTTTGCACAGGAATGGGTGGGGTTCCAAAGGAAGTGGCAATGCTACTCATTCAAGTCCTTGGAAGTTTCCTTCACAGCTAGCTTTCCTTTTCTTTCCATTTATTTGTTTCAAAGTGGGGACTGGGGACAAACTTCGCTTCTGGGGGGATATTAGCTTTCTATTTCTTTTTTCTTTTTTTTTGGTTTTTTTTTTTGGGGGGGGGGGGGACTTTTTTCTTGGGATTTCCGTTTGTTTAGGAGTCTCAATGAGAGAGATTGGTGAGTTAACTCATTTACTGAGTTGGATTCTTTCTTGAAAATTTTGTGGGAGGACACAAGGCATTGGATTGGGACACTTCAGAGTGTTTCTCCGAAGTCGTTTTTCTCAAATCTCACAAAATCCACAAACCGTAGCCCTTTCTTGTCATATAAAGTTGTTTGGAAAGCAAATGTTCCATTTAAAGTCCGAGCTTTCGTTTGGACTTTCATATCATTAAGATTAATACGAATGATGTGTTACAGATCAGGAGACCCTACAAAGCTCTTACTCCAGATATTTGTAGCTGTGCAGTGGCTCAAATGAGAGTTCTAGCCATCTATTTCTTCATTGTAAGGTGGCAAGACACATCTGGACCAATCTGTTTTTGTTTTTTGGAGAAGACTGGGTAGCTCCAAAATCTATCTTTGACTTTTCAAATGTAAAGTGTTGGGGCTTTGGGAAGAACAAAACAGGGAGGAACTTTTGGGTCTGCGCAGTTTTCAGTGCTACAGGTGATGTGGATGGAAAGGAATGCCAGAATTTTCCGAAATAAGAAGACACCTCCTTTACTTAGGGAGAAAGTTAATTTTTATACCTCTTTTTGGGCACATTTATTCAGGGTTTTCGATGGTTTATCGCTATCTGACGTCCAAAAGGATTGAAAGGCAGCTTTAATGTAATTGCGTCTCTTTGTTAGCTCTCTATTTTACTGAGGATTTCTTATGCTCCATTCTCTGTAATTATTCTCTTTGTTAATAGATTCATTTTTGTTGTCTAAAATATATGTGGAAAATAAGATAAGTCCATATCAATAAGCACATATGCCTTTTTTCTAAAGCAGACCAAGAGGAAGCCTATTCACAGAATTGCACCAAAAGCAAACAGCTTGTTTTGGCAGTTTATCAATTTTGTGACTTAAGAGACATTTTTTAAGTTCTCATTATCAATCAGTCTAGGTGTATTACTTATCTTTTCTCATAATCAAAGAACCATATCAGAAAATAGAAACGAATATACAAAAAGGAGAATATGGCATCCTCCATTTAATGTGAAGCAAGAAACCAAAAACTAAAAAAACAAAAACAAAAACAAAATGATCATAAAGTTCTAAAAGATTAAAGGACAGCTGCACACTAGTCCCTTCTTAAGTCGTCAAAGAAATGCCTCCAAACAGACCATTCACATACACGCTTACTGATACGAACTTATCTTATTTTCCATATATAGTAGAATTTCCTAATTATTTTTCATTCTTCTTCTATTCTGTTAGTTCTAAGTTCAAAATTCTGGAATTTGTCTCGAGTCTAAAGCATTTGTCTCAAGGCTGAAGTCTCATATTATTTTGAAGGAGAGCATTGTATTAATATTGTTAGTTTTAAAATTCAATTTTGTTCTCGTTTAACACATGAACATTCTATATTTTACTTTTTGGATTAAAAAAAATTACATTAGAGAGTAAAAAAGCACAAAAGATGGCATCATATATTTTATATTTCTTTGTATTTATGATTTCTTAGTTCAAACTTCATTTATAATCAATAAAGTAGTGCAAAGTAACAAATGCATGCTTCATCTCACCAATAGCAACTAAAGCAACCAAGATGACATCAAATACTTGTAGTATATATCATATTTAAAATGATTAAAATTTACTAAAAATCATTTAAAGCTTTAGCACATAGGATTCAGCAACAAAGCATGTGAATCTTTATGTTCTTAATAATTTTTCTAATGCAAAAGATGAATTCAATGTGGTGTATGTTACCTGCTACATAATGTGCACAATGCCTGCAATGGTTACACCACAACTGCTACCATTACGCAAATATTTATTGTTATTTTGAACAATAATCTTACCTCCTCCTATTGGTCAATTAATGCATAAGAATGTTAGTGTAGTGCTCTCATATTTTTTTTAAGACACCAGGGGTCATCTCACATCACTATCAAAAGTTATGAAAATGAAAACCAAAAATAAAGACTGCCGAAAACAAAAAAAACAATTTGGTTAAAATTTTAGAAGTAAAACAAATTAAAAACTTGATAGAACAAATGCTTATGTTTATCCTTGAATCAAATAACAATTAAAAAAATAAGATTAAAATAAAAAAAATACCAAAAAATACAAATTAAAAAAATCTTATAATAAAAATAGAAAATATTATAATTATTTTACTTAATTATTATATTTCAAAACTCACTTTGCATTACAAGAACGATCTTATTGTACATGACAATTGAAAAATAGTAAAAAACTTTGATTATCCTTTTCAAATTTTTAGAAATGTTATGCACATTTTTATTTTAATTATATTTTAAATTCATATAATCATTTTATTCTTCTTTCAACTAAAAATTAATGTATAAAATGAATGATCTAATCCACAAAAATTAGTTATGGATAACAAAATATTTTGACAACAGATTATTAAAACAACCAAAAACCATAAAATCTTGTTTTTAGTTTTTTAAAAAATAATTGAAAACCAACAATAGAAATAGAAAACTAGCAACATAAACAAACTCATTGTCATAGTCTGTTTCTTCATCATTCTAAAACGAAAATAGAAAACAAAAAAGATGCCAAGCAGGCCCTCAATGAATTCATTCTCAATTAATAAAGTTCACATATTTGTCAACCACTTAAAATTAATTCAATGCTCACATCTCATAAACATGGAGCTAAGATTGCATACATCTTACAATCCCTAGGAAGCACGCAGGGGCCTAGAGTACTACGTATTATTATTATTAAAACACATCAGAAGCATTTCATTATGTCCTGAGTAATTTCTTTCATCTCTCCTAAAAATGATTGTTGAATATAATCACAATAAGGGGAAGCTGATAAATTGTGAATTTTAAGGTCAATAACTCCATGTAGAAGAAAGCAAGAGCCACCACTCAAAACTGCAGAATCTAGAAAAACCGCATATCCTTCAACATTCTCTCATTGTTACTCATTGTTACTTTGGTTTGTTCTCATTTAATATATTTTTTCTTCTAAAACAATTTTTAAAAAAGGGCATGCTTGCCTTATCTGAACCTTCTGTGTTGAAAAAGCTAAAGGAAATTCATCTACCTGTGTAACGTTAGTACGGTCTAAGCAATCGATACAATTGGTCCTTACAACCCCAAGTTGCTCCTTCATTTTCTCACCTTTTTCATTCAACAGAAGATACCTACCAATTTCATACAAAGTAATAAGGCAAATCAGGAAATATTTAATGATAATAATAATAATAATAATAATAATAATAATAATAATAATAATAATAATAATAAGGCAGATTCCTATTGAATTCTTCTTTTATCCAAAAAAAAAAAAGACACAGTACAATGATTCAGCCAAGTAATCAGATAATACCGAAAACAAGTGCATGCTTTTATACATATTCAAATGAGAAACAGTACCAGATAACTGAAAATATAGGTTCAAATACAAAAAAAAAAAAAAAAAAAGATAACTAAACAGATAGGGTCAAATACAAAAAATACAAAGGATGCATTAGTTTTGGGAGCCAAATTCAAGGATAAGACAAAATGGAACCCAATTTTGGAGAAGATAGAACAAAGGTTAGCAGGGTGGAAACGTTTGTACTTATCTAAGGGAGGTAGAGTCACGTTAATTAAAAGCACTCTATCTAAGCTTCCCACTTACTTTCTATCTTTATATCCTATTCCTGCTGTTGTGGCTAACTGTATTGAGAAACTTCAAAGGAATTTTTTATGGGGTGGCATTGGTGATGAACCAAAATTCCATTTGGTTAAATGGGATACTGTTTGCTTTCCCATTTCTTCGAATGGTTTGGGGATAAAGAAGGTAAGACAGTTTAATGAAGCTTTGCTTGGGAAGTGGTTATGGAGATTTGGGATGGAGAAGGCTGCTCTGTGGAGGCAAGTGATAGAGGTGAAATACGGCTGTGAATGAGGTGGTTGGTGTACTAGGCCTGTTAATGGTCCACATGGTGTTGGCTTGTGGAAAAATATTAGTCAGGGATGGCCTTCTTTTTCTTGCCACGTTCTATATGATATTGGAAATTGGTCTAAAGTGAAATTTTGGCAAGACCATTGGTGTGGTGAGATGTCTCTTGCAGTCAGCTATCCTGATTTGTATAGATTTTTCCGAGATAAAGAAGCTAGCATGGCTGAGCTTATGAAGTTTGATAATGGAGTCTTGTTTTGGGATGTAAGTTTCTTTAGGGGTATGCATCTTCGGGAATTAGAGGCCTTGACTGGTTTTATGGATACCATATATGGTGCATCAGTGAAGGGATTCGGTGAGGATAACTTCTTGGTTAAAGGTTATTATGGTATTTTAATGGGCTCCAAAGATTGTGGCTTTCCTTGGAAAAGTATTTGGAAACAGAAAATTCCATCTAGAGTAGCTTTTTTTCGTTTGGACTGCTGCTTTAGGGAAATGCTTAACGATTGACAATTTACGAAAAAGAAAGGTTTGGATATTGGATTGGTGCTACATGTGCAAGTGTAATAATGAGACGATTGATCATCTTTTTATTCATTGTCCGGTTGCAATGGACTTGTGGGTTATGGTGTTGGGCTTGTTTGGAGTGAGCTGGGTTATGCCGCAATCTGTAGTGGGACTTCTAGCATGTTGGCAAGGCAGATTTGGTCGTTATCGAAATGGGTTTATTTGGTTGATAGTTCCTCATTGTTTATTGTGGTGTCTTTGGAGGGAGAGAAATAGTAGGTGTTTTGAAGATAAGGAAAGATTCATTTTGGACCTGAAGCTATTTTTCTTTACAACTTTGATGGATTGGTTGGCTGCTTTGCGAAACCAATCATTTTCTTCTGTTTTTGATTTACGAGAATCTTGTAATTTCTATTTTTGATTTGTTTACCCCATGTACACTCCTTGTGTACTTGATGTTCATATTTTATATCAATAAACTTATTACTTATAAAAAAAAAAAGTTTTGCAGACTAAGGGTAGCTAAGCTTGGCTAAGATCTTCACAGCCCAAGAACAGGTGCAGTTGATTGCTCCCCCACCTCCTTGCATCCCACCCCCACAACCACCCCAAAAAATAAAAAACAACCAGCCAGCTCAGGCTCAGGTGTAAAAACCAACAAGAACAAAAATTCAGCCCATGGCAGACAAAACATGTGAGAGGATAATTCCATAGCGATCACAGTCCATAGTGAAAACCTTAGCCTGTGAAACAAACGCACCCAAAAGGACTTGGAATATTAAAAGAATCACTTAAACTAGTCTGGAAATTGTGGATACAAATTCAATCTCAATCAACAGCATCCACTGACATCCAATTTCCATAATGCACTACAAACTCACTGCAATCAATGAAGTCCACACTTCAAATCTACTACAAACTCACTGCAATCAATGATATCCACACTTCAAATCTACTATTCCATTTTCCATGCATCAACAATCAACATGTTCATGTGCAATTTAAGTGCATTTTAGCTAGTCTGCATATCCATATGTATTCAATTTTATAACCTACAGGTAAACCGACTGACTAAATGAGCCAAAGTGCCAAACCAACCAAATGGGGCTGGTTTGGTTCAGTTCTCATGTTAACCTATACAAATATGCAGCCAAAGATAACAAAGATTAATTAGGTCAAACTCAACTCACAAAAGCTGCAGTCTTTTGTGTGACCTTACATTTGACACAACAAACATCCTGCATCATTGTTGGCTGCCAACAGTGTATTCATGACAATTTAAATTATTTAACAAAAAAAAAAAAAAATGTTCATGTTCCGAGTGATATGACCACTTCTAATACATGTTGAATACTACCCAACACTCATGTCATTACTATATTTTGTTAAGGAGAGATATACATTGTTGGCCCACAACCTAGTAGCTTAAGCTTTTAGGTAAAGTGGTAATCTAACATTAAACAGTACATTAATATTCTAAAATAAAATTCAGTCTCTTAAGTTGCTACCATGCTTGGTACCTAGGCCAAAAGAACCATAAATGTCCATGATCAAATTTAAAACTGTACCATACCTCAGTGGTAAAATACAAAATTCACAACAAAACAATGTTACAAATATGAAAAACAAAGATAAATAAAAAATCTTCTAGTACATTAACAAAGCCTAAAGAAGATATATATATAACCTTAAAGAGAAACCGTACCCATTTTTCTCAAGGAAATCTGCAATTTGTTCATATAAAATAGAGAGGCGCTCAAAATGAACGTGCCCACAAATCCGATGAAAATCGAAATGCAGATATCTACAATATCAGTTGGTCTCAGCACAGAGCGGAAGGATAAATAAAAATGGGAACAAATTGATTATTTGAACGGAGATTTCTACCTTACATCATCATTGATTAGATGCTGCATTGCATTAGCAAATTTTTCACTTAAGCGTCCCTCACCTCCATGCTGTTTGATGATAAACATATATTATCAATGAATAATTCATATGTAGTCAATTGAGCGAACTTTTAATGTATGCAAGCATCTCTGCACATGAATGTATGCATATATATGTAGGTGCATGCAAGCATGTGCGAAAATATGTATGAAAAAATATCACAGAATTATATTGGGCTTGTCATGCTAGACAGGTATGATTGCTGGGAACCAAGATGTCTTTCCTCTTCATAAGACTTGCCTTCTTGCTGAACCATGTTTTCATTGTTTTTTTTGGAGGGTAGCATGATAGGCACTGGTAATTATGGGTGGTCATCATTCCAAAAAGACCTATGATGGGCATTCATCGTTCCTCCAAAGTAAACAAAAAATTAATAAATACTGATTGGGAAGATAATGTTTCGCATCATATTTCAGAATTTTCTGGAAGACAACTACTTTTCTGGTAATAGATAATGGTGAACTCTCCTGGTTAGTAATTGTCAAATGGTTTCATTTTGGTCAGGACCCCGTGAAAATGGCATCATCCCATGGTGTGTTAATCTGAGTACAAGGGGGTTTTTTAAGCTTGAAGTTATTCTAGAATCAAGGGGATCATTACATGCATCTCAAGCACTTTCCGGATGCAGGTAGGTATCAGTCTGTTCATATTCCTGAGGGGTTTGAAGCTTCAGGTTGGTGGTCATTTCTCCAAGATTTGAAAAGGGCATTGAGTTCTTATGCAGAATCAGTTTTGAACAGTGTAGGAGCTGGCTGGATCCCGGAGGTGTTGTGATTGTGGGCCTTTTGATCTTAAGAGAGATTCTGATTCTGTAAAGGATGATAGAGCCTGTGTGTTTCAGAGGCTCTCAATAGGTTTGGCATGTGTTGATATGCTCCAGAAACCACTGGCAATAGCGTCTTGTTTTTCCAGCGTGATTTGACCCTATGACCACAGAAATTTGGTGTTGGTTCAGCAGGGGAACGTTCTGTTTAATGGGCGGAAGTTTCTGAAGAGGAATTTTGACGCCTTAAATGACAGATACTCAAATATAAACAGGATGGACCACTTTCTTCTGGGCCCCAGGATGCGTCAAATGTTGGGCCAGAGGGCTTAAACAGTTGGATTGGATCTTCAGCCAAGGAGAAGCCCATGGGCGAAGGAAGTAACATGGGCTCTGGGAAACATTTAACAAGCAAGACGATAAGCAGAAAGGGCTCAGGCCACTGGGCCTAGGCCTATTCGCAAGTGGGTCAGGAAGTAGGGGGCTGCAACCATATTGGTAGCTCAAGAAATCAATTTAATATCCAAATATATTGAAAGCTCAAGAAAATATGCATTCAGTCCATATTCTAGGATGATGGACAATAATATTTCACTAGATTTGTTTAAGGAAAATGTAGAGGAAGAAGCGATGGATGGAGGCACAAGCCCACTAGTTGCAAACAAATAATCTCAAGGGGATTTTCGCAACCCAATGTTCCTCAGTCTTTGGGTTAGAAATGGAAATTGGAAGTTGAAGAGCAAGGTCGTTGACAAATATATGTTTCCTAGGACTTGGCAACTCATCTTGATGTTCATTGCAAGTCACAACAACAAAGTTTGGTAACAAGTCAAGGTCCATTTCAGGCCTAAAGGCTCCAACAGTGTTTATGGTCACTGAAGACAAGTCTGCAGCCTTATTTTGAAAAGATTCAACCCATGTCCATAGAAGAATCAAAAAATTGTGCACTAGCACCATGTAAATCATTTATGTAGTCATGATACTCAATTATGCAACAATTTGCATGGGCACTTCTGATATTTGATTGTTATCCTCAGCTATTTGAGTTTTCTCTTGAACATCCTGGAAGGAACTAGGAATATACCACAAGCACAGAGAAACTGATCCAGATCGACAAAATTCTTTAAATAGGAAGTGTTGTTATGTGTTGGTGGCTGAGAAATCTCTCAGCTTCCAAAGCCAAATGGTAAGCCTCAGATAGAGTAATTCAACATTTTTGAATTTGTACCATCATATGCTTTCTGATTTCATCCCTCAACCATTTCTTTTAAATAATCACCATTCTAGGTTCCTCACTAAACAACACCAACAAATGAGATCTACAAATTTAAGGTAATAATCAGTGACACTAGAAGAAAGTTGCCCAGACAACACAGTCCACTAATTGCTCCCCATAAGAATGTAGGGCATGCTTTTCTCTTAAAATATGTCTCATTTCAGACCATGTGGTAACAAGTGGCTCCCCAAGATAATTTTTGTCCCTTTCAAATTTTTGCCAATATTGCTTTGCTAAACCAAGAAGTTTTTATATAGCCAAGTAGATACTTAAGTAGTCAAATAATCCACATCAATTAAAATAATTCACCGTGTCATCCAAACAATCAAGGAAAGTATGAGGACCTGAACAACCATCAAACTAAAGACACCTAGGTTTTATCAATTGTTGAGATTTTCCAGCTAACTAGGAACTAGATATGTGGAATCAACCCACTATTTTAAAAAAAAAAAAAACTGGAGAGCAATATGGATCAATTCAAACATGTACCATATAGATAAGCAACATTAAATCTCTTTCTGTGGAACCCAAGTAGTGTAAATTCATTAAAATACCAAAAGGCCCTTGCCCTGACTTCATAGTCTCAAGAGATTCCTCAAATATTTCACTTCAATTTCTCACAGATGCTCCTGGCACACTGAATTTATCCTCCAACAGTATGTACTAAACAACTGAAGATTGATTTCTTAAAACCAAAATCCAAATCTCGCAAATAAAAAGTAATTTGTTGCAGTAAATCTCAGAATACTGCAGCAAGGCCTCAATCTGAATGGTGGCAGACCTTCAAGACTCTGAAATTTGCATTGGCAGTCCAATATCTCAAGCTAACTTCGTACTTTCTTGCGTCTCCAAAAAATAAAGCCTACAAAATGCAACAAAAGAAGTCTGAATCCAGTGTTGGAGCTGAATCCATTTTCATTTCTCTTTCTGTTTAACCGCATGTTAGAGGGAGGGGTCAATGGTGGTTTACATCTATATGCGGTCCTACTAGGCCGGCTCTCAAATCCTATTTTTGGGATGAGCCTTTTGCTGTTTTGGGTTTTGTTCTCCTATGTGGATCGTTGAAGTGATTTCAACATCGTTCAAAAAATAACAGGGTCTCAAATTCACTTCAAGTATGCAGCTATTAGGGAGTGTAGGTTGAAAGATCTTATTTGAAGAACACTTTGTTTTCTAGCTCAGGAGGAGGGAAGAGAGCAGTACCTAGTCACTCGGTTACATTTCTTTTTTGTGGTGAGGAGGAGGGTGTATTAGGAATCTGACGAAAGAGGTGTTGTCCAGACCCATTTTCAATCATTCTCCTATTTTGTTAAGAGTCTAGAAAGGTTAAGTGGGGTCCAATCCCATTTCATTTGAGAGCATGTGAATACATCACCATTCTTTTCATTCCTTGGTTAGTGATACTTGAGGGAGTGTCCTGTATGAGGATAGAAAGGTTTTAGGTTGATGAAAAAACTAAGAGTTCGAAAAAAGGGATGTAGAAAAACTGGAGTTGAGAAGTCTTTGATGATTTTAGGGTCCAGAAAGCAGATATTTTGAGGAATATTGATGCATTGGATAGAAAAGAGGAACGTGTTTCTTTGAAAATGAGCTTAAGAGTGTGTTGCTTAAAGAAGTGTGGAATTGGAGGCAAAAATCGAAAATTAAATGGGCAAGGAAGGGCTATTGCAACTCAATTTTTTATAGATTGGTCAATGGTAATAATAGACAGCGTTATTGGAGAATGGGAACAAAAGAAGGGGAATTTATTAAAGATGCTAGTTTGATTGACTGTTGTTCGAAGGAAGATTATTTTCAGACTATGGTTGAGAGTTTGGATTCGAATCCCATCTCTAATGCTCAAATATCATGGGATAAATTTATAGCTGCTGTGTTTGATTTGGAGAGAGATGAGGTCCCGATGGTTTTACTAGGGTATTCTATCAGGATTGCTGGGATGTGGTTAAGTTGGATTTGTTGAAAACTTTTGAAGATTTTTTTGGTCATTGGGTCGTTGGAATTTTCTAGAAAAATTCCTTATAGAAAAAGTTTTTTGCAAGGGAAGTGGTTAAGTTGGATTTGTTGAAGATATTTTAAGATTTTTTTTGTCATTGGGTTGTTGGAATTTTCTATAAAAATTCCTTATAGAAAAAGATTTTTGCAAGCGATGGAGGTATTGGATGAAAGGGCATAATTCAAATATCTTTTCGATTATTATTTATGGGAACCAAAGTTGCAGTTTAGGTCTTCGAGGGGTGTTGGGCAAGGGTATTTTCTTTCTCCATCCCTATTTGTTCTTGTGGTGGATACTTTGAGTAGATTAACAAATAGGCACTGAATTAGGGTTTTGTGAGAGCTGTAGGGGTGCAGAGTGAGGAGATGATCGTGTCTCATTTACATTTTGTGCATGACACTTATCTTTCTAAGTGGTAGTCATTCTTAATACTCTTACTCTTACTCAATATTTCAAAAAATTGAGCAGATTTCAAGGTTAAGAATTAATTTGGGGAAAAGCAAAATTGGGGCTGGGTAATGGAGTTGTCTTCCTGCTGCGACTCTGGTGGTTACACATTAAGATGGGTGGATAAATGCTTAATTCTCTTTAGATGGTCATCTCCCCATGATTCAAGTGTGCCTCTCTAGTATCCCTTTATTATATTCATCTTTGTCTAGAATTTCTGCAAGGGTGACTAATAAGATGGTGAAGATAACGAGGGATTTTCTTTGGTCCGGGATGGGAAAGAAGATGGATCATTTTGTTAGTTGGGAGGTAGTTTGTAGGTCTAAGGAGGAAGGATCTTGGGTATTTGTAAATCGGTGTCTGAAACACAGCTGTTCTGGGTAGATGGTAATAGAGGATTCCCTTAGAGGTGAACTCCCTGTAGCATAGAGTTATTATAAATAAATTTGGCATGCAAGCGAATGCTTGGGATGCTAAATTGGGCACTAGATGTTCCTCTAGAAGTCCTTGGAGATTTATTTCACAGGTTTACCATTTACACATTCCTTGCACTAAATATAAATTGGGTGAGGGGTCCCGTATACACTTCTGGGAGGATATCTGCTTGGGGGAATTCTGCCTTATCTATTATGTTTCTCGTCTTTATTGTCTTCACATGTTTCATAATGGCATCATTTCTGCTTCTTTGATCTCTAATGTTATTTCATTATTGAAGAAATATCAATGATAGGGAGGTAGCTTTCTTCATTACTTTCTCAATCAGAGGATGGCCACATTTCAAACAGTAGAGATGTTCAGGTTTGGGGTTTGGATTCTTCAGGTTCTCTTGTAAATCTTTCTTTGATCATCAGATTAAATCAAATTCATCTTTTTTCACTCCATTGTCATATTTGGTTTGAAGGCCAAAGTTCTATCTGTCATTAAAGCATTCATTTGGTCGTTGGCTCTTAATAGAATTAACACCAACAATCAGTTGTACAGTTGGAGGCCTTCAAAGGCATTGTCCCCAAATGTGTGTGTGTTGTCTTTTAACAATTCTGACTTCTGAGACTACTTCACATTTATTCTTTCATTGATCTTTTCACTAGGGTTTATGAAGCAGATTGCTTGGTACATTTGGTGACGATTGCATTTGCTCAAAGACTCTGGAAGATCTGTAAGCTATCTCTTTAGTTGTTTCGGGAGGAGTACGGTTGCAGGTCTGTCATTGGGTTGTGCAGTGTTTGCTGTTTCGTGGGAATCTGGTTGGAAGAGAATTCACATATTCTTTACCAAAAATCCAAAATGAGGTTGAATAGTTATTTGCTTTGGGACAGGATATAGTACATGGTGGCTATGGGCCTTTGCAGTAGCGTTTTAACAGGATGCGCTTTTCAGATGTACAATGGAACTGGAGAGCACTTTTAGTTTGATTATGCTCTCTTTTTCATTCACCCTCTTTCTGCATTGTTGAAGGACTTCTTATCCTTGACTGCACATTCTTCTCAATCAAGTAACATCTTTACTTTTCTATTAAAAAAAAAAAAAAATTGTATGCATATATATGTTGCATGCAAGCACGTATAAATATGTGCATACATGTTTGTGTAACTTATCCCAATTATACAAGGTCTGCTGCAGAAACCTCTCTTTGTGTTCCACTCGGTCAAAGTCATCCAACAAAGAATTAAAAAGTCACGACATATTATCCCACAACCTTGACCAACTTTCGCAATGAGGGACACAGGTTGCACTAACTTTAGCCTACAAACTGACATTTTTCCTCTATTTTTAAATGAACTATAATTTTATTTTATTTTTTTGGATAGCAAAAGAAATATATTAAAAATTAGAAGAGAGAACATACAAGCTAAGAGAGGAAAAAAGATCCTGAAAGCAAGAAAAAGAACAAAATAAAGAAAAAAAAATGGAAAAGGAAGAAAATCAAAACAAAACTTAACGATCTGTGAAAAAGAAAACCCCTCCTTAAGCCGTTCCCATTGCAATTCATGGTGTCCTTTCTTTGCTTTTCTCTCAGCATCATCCAAGTGAACTTCATTCCATCCTGGATCAGCCAGGGGTAGATAAAATCACATCCCTACATTGATTACCCACTGCAGCCTTCACCCAAACCCCTTTCCTAAGAAATAGATGCATCCTCCAAACCTTCAAGGAGGGAAGGAGGCACATGAGAAATTTTTCCAAGTACAGCAGAAGAGTCAGAAACATAACCAAATTATTGGTGGAAGTCACCCAACAATAAACCACTGTCGCAGATAAAATCACCTTACACTCACTGTCATTTTCTGAAATATAACCCCATTTATTTTCATTCTCAATACAACTTCCTCCTTTATCCTTACCTAAGTGTTCCTTAGAGCAATTCTGAGACTCCTCAACATAAAAATTACCTACAGAATTGTTTTTAAGCAGTTTCTTATGTCTGAGCTCGTTCAATCAACAAGAAGAGGATTTTTCTTACCCAGTCCCTCCTTCCTCAATGAACAACGTTTATACACCTTCAAATCCTCAATCTTATTGCAACCCTTGCCATCCTTCATATCTCCAGATCTACGCACCACCTCTGAATGCAAGCCATTATTGAACATCTCCTCACCCTAACCTCTAATGGGCTGAAAGCCCTGCTCCACCTGAGTTCTTCCACAATTAGCATCCTCAACTTCTCTTGACAACCCATGAGGAGAAGATTTATCACACCCAGATAACCGACTAGTATTACCTCCTTTTCTCTGTAAAAGATGCCCTCCCACCACTTGAAACATTGTATGAACAGAACTGCTCCTTGCACTGTTCCCATTGCCACAAAACTTGCAATTTGAAACCTTCAGGGAAATAACCAAGCCTCCCTTCCTTTCCAAAGATTGGTCCAGGTCCAAACCAATATGAACCTGGTTTTGACCCTGTTTGTTTAACTAGCCCATTTTAAAATAAGCAAGCGTCCATACTTTCCACTAGCCAGCCCAGTTCCAGAACAATCATCAAGCAACCAGGCCCACTCCACCTAATCTTCACAAAATCCTCCTGAAGAGAAACCCTGGCCACCTCTATCACCCTCACAGCCCTGACTGAAACCCTAGTTGTTTTCACTGTGGGAATCCTAGACTCTGGAAGAGAATTATTGGCTTCCAGCAACGAATCCCCAAGTTCCTTCACTCACATTTAACCACCAAGATGAGAACAAAACTATTTTTTTCTCTGCCAACAAAACCTAGCACAACAAATGATTACCATGCTGACTTCCTTTGCATGGGCCATTCTTATCTGCCAACACAACCTAACTTCATGAGCAATTACCTCACTGACTTCCTTTGCCTGCAGTACTAGCACCAGGAAGGAGATCCATAGCAAACACACTAAATTCTCTCACAAAACGCCTCGCGCCCATCTCCTTTTGACCCTCCGGGATCAAACTGAAAACTTGTTTCCTTTCCAACCAAAACCTAACTCCAAAAATTTTCTTCATTGTTCAAAGCCTCAAATCACAATCCAATAACTCACACTTCCAAATAAAACACTTCAGAAACCCGTACCTGACCTTCCAAAGACGAACAACAACACATCAGAAAACCACTTTGAAGAACTAGAAGACAATCCCAGATTGTGTTCAAAACCAAAAATAGAGGCACCCTCACGACCTCACCTAACCTCACCCAATTTATCCAATCCCATATTCAAGGTCTTCCCTTCAACTGGGATTGAAACTTTGCAAGCCTCTTCTCTCATATCCTATTTAGTCACACTGAACTTATGCAAGACAAGGAGAAAAGAGGAGGTTGCACATGCACATGCGCCTGCGCACAAGAGAGAGAGAGAGAGAGAGAGATAGTATACCATCACGATCATTGAATATGATATTATTGTTACATTGCTTCAGCTTATTATTCCTTTTTTTTACTCCCCTCATACAATTTTTTAACATTATAGAATATGATATTACTCTCCCTATTGTAGATAGGATGCACTTTGAACCCCCCCCCCCCCACCCAAAAAAAAAAAAAAGAAATTGCATAGAAAAATTATCCCCAGGAAGAAGGCGGCCCTCTCTCTCTCATGAGTAAATTTGTCGAAATTTGGTTTCCATGGATATAATTTAGTTCAAAATTATAATGAGTTTCTTCCAAATCGATACAAATCTAAATCCAAGCCTCAGAATCCATACTCCCAAACACAAAGTAAAAATTAATCCAATGACAATGTAGAATCAAGTCGGTGTATACATAACTCTAAATGTGCCACAATGTGCAAACAACTTACTATGGAATCAAGAAAGTACTATACAGAAGGTGATGATATGAGGATTAAGAAAACACACACCTTATTGACAAGATCAACGGCTAAGACTGTCCCGTATTTTTTTCTTAAATCCAGAAAATGTCGCTCAGCCACTCGAGGCTGCAGGAAGGAAGGCAGAGTAGCAACCATTTAAAAGCTGAAAAAACCTTAAGTGTACAGTAAAACAAGGTCATGCAAAAGATGAAACTATAACACTCACTGCTTCCTCAAGCCTCAAAATCTCAAACTTTGGTTTATATGTCAAATCAACTATTTGCTCCCATAGTAATGGAATTGACCCTCGAACCTGCAAAAAAGCAATTAAGCATATAAACATCTAATAAATGTGATGTAAAATCATATGTAATTGTAACAAAATTTGAGATTAAAGAAGGCTTATGTTGGCTCTTATTAAAAAATTCTTTGAAAAAAAAAATTATTGGGCTCCAGCTAGAAGTTAAGATTTGCACATTTGCGAAGATGGCACACAATCTATGTGATTTTTAGTTTGGCAGAATACATACTATTTAATACGGAATGAGTATAAGACATTTGTTTCCATCTCATGGCTGTTGGCCATGGATAAACAATCCTAAGAGGTTTATGAGCAATTTTTGTAACGTTCCCTTAGGACAAGGTAGAGGCCTCATCCATAGTGCAACGAGCACAAAATTGCGCTGGTTACTGGATTATACAGTGGTTTTAGATCATTTTATATTGGTCAAATATTCATGCTTTCATGTATGTTCAAACCCTGGAGCAGTGTAATACCATTTCCACAAAGAAATCTGCAGAATGGTTGGAGATGGATTTGAGGGAACTTCTACAATTGGGTCATAGTATGATTACATGAACCAAAGTACATTGGGCAGTATTGTCTCTTGTTTTTTTTTAAAAAAAATAAATAAATAAATGGGAATATCTCTGTCAATAGCAAGGGAGGATTCTTTTTATGGTTTGACTATTATACATCCATTTTCATCCAAATTATATATATGCACACACTATGCATTTTTGATAATGCAGAAACATTTTCACATTGCATGCATCATTCGAATAAGTTATTGAAAGTCAGTTGTCTGATATCAAGAGTTAGTTTATTACAACTGCATAATGTTCAAGTTGATTCAGAATCAGTCAATAATCTCATTAGTCATGCTTATCTAATTTCATTGAAGCAACTATACAACATTCATGAATGCACATGCACCAGCCAATGGGGTGTACGGGTGCCTAGTAGCCATGCTTATACAACAAAAAATCCAAACACCAGCCAATGGGGTGTACGGGTGCCTAGTAACACGATCAAGGGCATTTTACTCAAACAGTTTAAGAGCTATTAAATTTTCCTCACTATCTCATTCCATGTTATTTCAAGTCTACCCCTACTCCTTTTGCTACCAGCAACATTGACTAGCCACACACATGCCGTTGGCTTTTCGAAGAAAAATTATTAAGGAGTAGAAATAAAGTGATGTGAGAGAGGACAAAAAAAAAAAAAAAAAAAGAGGGTGGAAATGTGAGTTAGTGACTGGCTATGAGTATTTTGAAACTTGTCTTATTTTTTGTTCATTTACATTTCTAAAATTTTTATTTAGTTGTATAATTTTTTAAGTTACTAAAATATCCAGGAAAAATTAAAACATTTGGGACAAAAAAAGAAAGACTAAGAACTGCCTCCACATTTTTTTTATTATTGCATGTGGATGTGTATGTCTCTATTTGAGGGTCCATGCAGTCATCTACTTAAATGGTTTACCTATTCTTCTCAAGGCATTTCAAAACATTGAATAAGTGGGGAAAATATCAGCACTTTTTCTCATCACCATAGCTTGGGCTGAGAAGGCGAAAACCTAAAAATTTTGAGATAAATTAAAGCAGCTGAGCAAAAAGGTAAAGATGGGAAAAAAAAATCAATCTAAGTTAATTTTCTGGAAAATTCTTAGTGCTGTTTTCGATACATTGTTTCTTGCACAATTCAATAAATTAGGTTATTATGAAAGTATGGATAATAAGATCCTGTTACATCCTCTGGTTTTCTCCATTGGCCAGCTTCCACCACTAACCTAAGAACAGTACTTATGCCGTATGATTGCCATACCGTTTTTTACATTTACAGATGTTTCTCTTGTTTATCATTCATATTAATGAAAGAAAAAGTAAAATGGGACCACAGGTCAACCATAACATAATGGCACATGCGTAAAAAAACAAAAAAACTACCTGAACAAATGATGCTGTAAAACCATTCAACTGTACAATTTGCTCACTTTCCACAAAATTTGCAACATATCCATCAGAATCAGCTCCTCTCCTCCACATCCGAGTACCTTCAAGAATTGCATTTTCATTACCAACTACACTAGCATGAGATCATAAGGCAAACATATTGATGTTTAAAATAGGTCAACAATGTATTCTGTTCCTAAAAATTAATGATGGACAGTAAAAATATGAAATCGAAACCCCTTCAATAAGAAAGCAAAACAACATAAAGTACAAGAACAGAAAAGAAACAGTGAAAACTTTAATTAAAAAAAAAACCCTCCGCTACTAAACATTCATCATAATTTCATCCAAACAGAACGCAAACCTGAGGGCAGGGTACCAAGCCACTGGTTCAATTGCAAGGTCAACTAGTCAAACTCCCTAATACATGTTATTTTTGTTGTCTCCTAATATTTACCCATATGGGAAGTTAAACATCACAAATGATAAAGTGGTAGGAGCATAAACACAAGCCAAAAGGCAGTTGGGTGTACTATTAAATGCCTTATAATTCCAGGTTCAAAAATGAACTTTTTTTCATCATTACATTGATGGGGGTAGTCAGCAACTAGTCCAATGGCCAGGTCAAAAGAGGCCAAAAAAGGCCAGCTTGGGTGGGTCACGTTAGTTGATTCAGTTTTTTGCTTCTAATGACTTAATTAAAGAACCAAATTGATTAAAGGTCCAGGAGAATATGCCAAACTACAATATTTTCATACAAGAACAAGGATGGTTGGCAACCTGCCTACGGCCGGGTCACAATAAGTAACTTAAAAAATAGCCAATTTGGAGAGGCGACATTTCCTAGTTTAAATGATTCAATTAAAGAACAAAACTGACTTAAGTCTAAAGAATAGGTTTGTTTATGATGCCATGGAATCAAGCTAGTAGAAGCACAAAATTGGGGGTTCAAGTGAAAGCAAGATTGGGGATAGGAGTAGGGAAGCTCCTTAATGTTCAGATGTTCAAAAGTTTGAAGTGTGTAGAAAACATCACGCGCACGCACACACACACACACAAAAGGAAGGAATAGAAAATTTAGTATGAAGAACAGGCAAACGTAATTCACTTTGTTAATTTTTTTTTGAAAGTATTTTTTATGGAAAGTAAGATTTCTTAAGAGAACAAAGATACAAGAGAGAAACTTTTAATTAAAAGTTGGAATTCTTTTTATATTATCTCTAGAATGTTTTTGCAGCATTTTTATCATTAAAAATTTGTTCATCTCCCGATGACATTATTGCCTCAAATCTGTCTTAAGCTACCTCAATAGAAGCACAACTATGCCACCATAAGAGTGAGATCATATCATGACAAGGGCAAGTTATATGAAGTCCTGACTGCTTAATTACTTGGAACGCAGTGCATTCAGGGTTGGGGAATGGGTGTGAGGATGCAGTGCACCACCTAGTTGGTCTACTATATTGGATAGCAGAGCAATACGAAGTACTTGGTCACTTGCTAAACATTCGAGGTAGCATAGGGAATATTTCTCTGCTAAATTGCTCACTTCTCTAAGTCTTTCATCTATAACCAACTGAGATGCAATTTTTATCATCATTAACTTTTTCTTCAGTTTCTTCATTTTTGAATTGAATGTTTTTGGGAGATTGGGTCTCTACTTTTGGTAAACCAAATCACATACCATTGGAATCCGGGACATTAAAAGTGCCACGAATGGGGAACATGATCCCAGTAATTATGGTTCTACATAAGAAGAGCAAAATAACGATTCTAAATAGGAAACATTATTTGGTATAGATGCACATCTCCAAGTCGTTTAGGGGCCATTTAAACAGTTTATTTCCAGAAACATGGACTCAAACTCGAAACCTACACAAAGATGGCTATTCCAAAATTCTCAAAAATTTCTAATGCATATAATCCTCTCCTATTTAAGAAGTTTACCTTTAACTTATTCGATATAGAACCAGGAAAGAAACCATAAAATGCAATTTAAAAAGATGAATCCCTCAGATAATGTACTAAATCATAAATGCTCAAATAGAAATAAACCCCATCCCAATAATGACATTAGTCCAGTTTCCCTTCACGACACATTGAGACAGTTCCCTTTAATTTAGCACCCTTAACCACAAATTTTTTTTTATTTTAAAAAAATGCTGATGGTTCAACTTTGTGAAAACCATGAAAAACCTGTTTATCTCAAAAAGGCAAAGACAATGTACCCCATTATTCTCACTGAAAGTACCAAAACAGACAAGTACAACTATTCTATAGTGTTTGCATCTTTACCCCCACTAGCACACATCCCAAAAAACCATTTCTGTAAACAAGTATCTTCTGGGAAATGCCACAAGCAAACCAACTCTTCCTCTCTTGCTACAACTGAGTGTCACTGCAGCATGTCACTTTTTGTTATAAGCTTAAACAGCAGCATAAAATGTCAATGCAAAACAAGGTCCATATGAAAATATCAAACACATGAAGAAAATTTCAAGCAAGCAACCAATGTCATCCCATGCAAGCCGACTGTACTGACAATACAGAATAAGCAGCCGAATACTGGCAGCAGCAATAATCCACCCAAAAGTACTTATTCAGTGACATAAGGAATTGCCCAATGGGTTAATCTCATCATTTTAATATGGATTGTGTGGGTGCACATACTGACATACAGGGATCACTAAGCAGAGGGAGGAGCGTAACTCATACATAGAGAGTTACAAACACAGACAACCAAAAAGGAGACTTAAAGTTCTGTATACCAGTTCTCCTTGTGCATCTACGTGCAATTAGAGTTACATCAATAATATCTTTGCCAATGGCTGCTTGGAAGTGCTGAAAACCTGATGATCAGTTAAGGTAAGACTTCAAACAGAATGAGAGATGTTGCAACTCTAATAAAGCTCATGCATGACCTAAACTAGAAGAGCCATATACACCCAAGATCTGGTTCGTATAGCAAAGCACAAAAGCAATAAAATAAGGATATTTCCTTGAACAACGGGAAGTAAGTATGGATCCAGCTGCACACAACAGATCATAAAAATTGTTATCAATATGTAAGAAATAAAATAAAGCATCTGTAATCTGACATAAACAAAAGTTTAGCAACAACCCTACCTTGTTATCTATAAGCACTTCCATCATATAATTGTTCCAGAGAAACCTAGGTTCTGCCTGTGGCAAAACATTTCAAATATTATCCATCAAAAGAATTTTACCCCATAAAAAAGTGTGTCAAATGAAATTAGATAAAGAAAAATCTCTGTTTTGTTGAAAACTAATATTACATACATAAATATGCATATACATACATACATATATATATATATATATATATATTATGTACACACATCTATATATGGAAATTACATTGATTGTAGAATGATCTCCATGGAATGACTTCAAAGCACTACTCATACATAAAACAAGGCCTAGAATGAACAGAGCTAAATTTGCTACTGAACCTATCTATTAGAAAATAATTGCTATAAGCAATTATTTAACATAACTAAAATTACCTGTCTCCAAAGAGGAAGCAGCTTTGATTCATCACCCAAGTCATGCAATCTTTGTGCACTACAAACATTGCAACATAATGACCAGAAAAAAATTTCACCAAGTATTTTACAAAAGATTGGAAAAATATGATAAATTAAGGTTGATACTGCTACACTTCTACAAATGTTAGATACTTAAATGACAAAACGAGTCTTAGTTATTTTTTCCTTTTGATTGACTCCCATAGTAGGAATTTGAAATGTCTCAACTGATTCAGAAGTCCAAAATCCAAGTCAGACTCATTCTTTACCAAAGTTTCCACCAAGTTTAAACTTCAAAATTCCAGGTCATAGCACCCCCAGAAACAGAAAAAATATTATTAATATCAGAATAACATCTCACCTCAATGTCAAATTGGTGTCGTATGAGAAATACAGACCAGAAGTCCTCTCTGCAGCATTTAGCAGCACAGAAAACTCAGTCTCCATCTTTTTCTGCCAAATTTAGTGAAAATGGAAAATTTTCAAAGAACAGTCCCCAATGATAAAAAAGAAATAACTGTACTTTAGTGAACCTGTTCTGCAGGCGAATTTTTGAGAGAATGATCACATGGGAAAATCTTTAAGGATGAAAGCTTGAAGATTGGATGGCCCAAATACGAACCAACACATTCACGCTCCATTATAACTAATAAATATGACCCTTAAGACATAGAACAAATGTCATAATATTGCAGAAAATGGGAAACATGCAAGTAAAGTTGGAAATTAAGAATTCAAACACATAAGATATAGTGTTTTGGATGTTATGTAATACTTTCTTGCCTGCTAAGAGTTTGAGTATTCCTATGACACCAAAAATTGTCCAAATCCTGGGAACTCGAACAGAAATGCACTCTGGAGGTTCATCTGGAAACAGAAAAATAAACCTAGATAACCATCGATCAAGTCCATTAAACAAAGATACAACCAAATAAAAAATGAAATTCACAAATATAAAAGAGTGCCAAACAAGTGAGAGTGTGCCAACCAATTAGAATCATTGATCCATCCACCCTACTGATTGCCAAACAAGAACCAGGAGAACCATCAGTAGGCTCAACAATAAACTGATCTGGAAATTCCCAGAGCCGCATCCGCGTATATAGCTTTTTCCCAGAATCTGCCTTCTCCATCATAATTGGGGCACAATTTCTAAGAACTGCAAAAAGTATAGCCCCAGACTCCAAATCAATTAGTCCCTCAAAATTTTGAGGACAATTACCAATGACATTCAAGGTCATATTTTCATAACCATCAACAATTCCACACTACAAACTAAGGCACCCCAAAAACAACTCTAATAATCTGTTGGAAAGTTTCAAAATTTATCTAGTCAACTCTCCTTGATTATAGGAGAAACTTCTATAATTATGCAAATCTACCATGGTCTTAAATTTCCACTAAACTGTCGAAATTTCCGTTGAAATTTTCGATTTTCGTCACCTTCGAAATCGAAATGGCAGTCGATTTCCGTCTTGCATAATTTCCGTCGAAATCTCAACGAATCATCCGAAATTTATCGAAACCTCGAAATTTTAGCGAAATTTGTCAAATTTTATCGAAACCTCAAGAGTGAAGTGAAATTTCTCCCTTAATTTATTTTATTGAAACAAAAGGTTATTACAAGTGCCTTTGAAATTATATGAAAAAATAAACTTATAGTAATATTTTATTTAACCATTCATGTCTAAATTATCAATATTTGTATAATAAATAATATTTAAATGATTTATGAATTTCATTTGCATTAACTGAATATGTTTAATGTACATTATCTTACAAACATGTTTGATACACATACTATTTTACAACTTTTCCACCTCATACAAAACATAAATGTATTTAATTTGTAATATATTAGTCTTAAAACTTATATTTTTATGTTTGTTAACCATTTTTAAAGTTTCACAAAGAATTCCATGTTTTACTATTAGTTTCCGTTATTTTTTCAAATCGAAATCGAAATCAGCATCAAAATTTCCGTACTTTTGGAGTTTCGAAATTTGAGTCGAAATTGAAATTTAAGACCTTGAAATCTACTCTCCTTGATTATAGGAGAAATTTTTGTAATTATGTAAATAATCTTAGGAGATATTCTAGGATATATTCTTAGGAGATTTGTTAGCAATTGTCATTCCTTCCTTTTTTCTATTCTTTCCTTTATTATTCTTTCCTTTTAGATTATCCTTGTAGTCTATAAGACATTCATATTGTACCTTATTTTATAATAATAAGAAATACTATTTCAATTCTTCTCCACTTCTGGATGATATCAAAGCCTAGTTTTCTTTTCCTTTCGGCAGTCATAGCCTCTAAAACCTAGGCCTCACTGCCTTAACTCTGTTTAACCTCCATTATGTCTGAAATTTCCGAAACTTCCACCATGGCCACACCTGAACTTGTGGTCAACACCAAAACTGAAACCAAGGTAGCCCATACCAAACCCCATTCAGTCCAAAACACAAATATTCGTCTCAATGAAGCCAACTTCTTGAGATGGTCTCATTCAGTTCGAATGTATAACCGCAGGAGATGTAAGATTGGGTACCTTACTAATGAAACCAAGGCACCTGACAGAGCAGGCCCATCATATGCTATATGGGATGCTGAAAATTCCATGATTATGGCTTGGCTTGTGAATGCAATGGATGAAGATATTAGTGCTAATTACATGTGCTATCCTACTGCAAAAGAACTTCGGGATAATGTTAGTTAGATGTATTCTGACTTGGAAATTATTCCCAGATTTATGAATTGTAGCAAAAAATTGGCGAGTCCCAACAAGGGGAAGATAGTGTGACTAAGTATTTCAATATCCTTAAGGGACTGTGGCAAGACTTGGATCTATTCAATGATTATGAATGGAAGAGCACTGATGATTGCAACTACAACAAGAAGATGGAGGAAAATGCAAGAATTTTAAAATTCTTGGCTGGACTCAATGATGAGTTTGATGAGGTTAGGGGGAGGATACTTGGTAGATAGCCTCTGCCTCCAATTGGAGAGGTATTTTCTGAAGTGAGATGTGAAGATTGTAGTCGGAATGTTATGCTAAAGAAAAAAGGGGCTGATGGAACAATTGAGAACTTTGGCTTTGGTTGCTACTAATCCTACCGTTTTGGCTATACTACTAATGCCTCTGTACAACGGTCATATCCCAATCAAAAATCTCAAGTATGGTGTGACTATTGTAATAAGCCATGCCATACCCGAGAAACCTGCTGGAAACTACATGGAAAACCAGCAAATTGGAAGAGCAGCAAACCTGGACTCGGAAACAACCAAGTGATTCCTAAAGCAAATGATGCCCAAACCAATGTTCTAAGTTCAGTGCAGATGGATCAACTTCTTCAACTACTAAAATCCAATTTGATATCCGGTACTTCTATTGGTTCCTTGGCCCAAATAGGTAATATGTCGAGTGCCTATTCCAGCATTTTAGCCTTTGCACCATGGATTATTGATTCAGGTGCATCCGACCATATGACTAGTATATCTCAATTGTTTCAATCTTATTATCCATGTCCAGGTAATAAAAAGGTTAGGATTGCAGATGGTAGTCTTTCATCCATTGCAGGAGCAGGTTCAACTAGAGTTTCTGAAAAAATAGAATTAAAATTTATCCTTCATGTTCGTAAACTTACTTGCAATCTTTTGTCTATTAATAGATTATCTCGTGATTCTAACTGTTGTATCATATTCTTTGATTCTCACTGTGAATTTCAGGACCAGAACTCGGGGGCGATGATTGGCAATACTAGGATGATCTATGGCCTTTATTATTTTGATGATAACCTATTCAGCAATAAACAAGCTCAGGGCTTGAGTGGTAGTACTAGTTCAATCCCTCTGCGTGCTCAAATAATGCTTTTGCATCTTAGCTTAGGGCATCCTAGTTTTTATTATTTAAAATATTTGTTGTCTAATCTGTTTAAAAGTTTGAATTGTACTTCTCTTCATTGTGATGTGTGTCATTTATCAAAAAATCATCGAGTTCCTTATATTTCAAAAGGCTACCATGCATCAAAACCTTTTTATTTGATTCATAGTGATGTTTGGGGTCCCTCTAAGGTTACTACCTTATCCAGAAAAAAATGGTTTGTGACTTTTATAGATGATCGTACTCAGTTTTGTTGGGTATATTTGATGAATGGAAAATCTGAAGTTGAAATATTATTCAAGAATTTTTATAGTATGATCGAAAATCAATTTCACACAAAAATAAGCATACTTCGTACGGAAAATGGTATAGAACATTTCAACCAAGTTTTGGGAAATTTTTTGAAAGAAAGAGGGATTCAACATCAATCCACTTGTCGTGACACCCCACAACAAAATCGCATCGCCAAAAGAAAAAATCGTCATTTACTTGAGGTTGCACGGGCTATAGTGTTTTCAATGCATATTCCAAAATATTTGTGGGGGGGGGATTGCTATTCTAACTGCTTGTTACCTTATTAATAGAATGCCTACCCGTGTGCTGCAGTATATCACTCCTTTAGCATGCCTAAAAAAATCCTTTCCTGATAATAGGATAAATTCTAATCTACCTCTAAAAGAATTTGGATGCATTGTTTTTATTCATATTCCAGCTCACCTTAGATCTAAACTTGATCCTAGGGCTGAAAATTGTGTGTTGCTTGGATATGCTCATGATAAAAGAGGGTATAAATGTTTGAATCCAAAAATAAAAATAAAAATTCACATCAGTATGGATGTCATTTTGTTGAAAATCAGTCTTACATTAACCAAACTTATCTTCAGGGGGAGAAAGAGAGTAGTGAAGATTAGTTTTGGCAAACTTCTATACTAATGCTTAATGTTTTCCTTGACATTGACATCCCCCTACAAAAATTCAAGGAACTGAAATTTTGAATAGCAAAAAAAAGGGAAATCCCAATCTACTTGTACAAAGCATAAGGGAGTCACAAACAGAGGGGAGAATTGCTACAAAATAATCCCTCTTCTAAGCTTCGTGTTTATACTAGAGGCAGGTATCATTCTAATACTTAGGATCATCCCTCAATTTCAGAGCAGAATCAATCATCACCTCCAAAAACTAGTCCTTGAAAATCCCAAGTAATCCTTCTGCTACACTTCCAGTTGATCAATCTATTGACCTTGACGTACCTATAGCCATTAGGAAAGGAGTTAGAACCTAAACCACACACCCCATTGCCAAATCTTTATCATACCATAGACTCTCTCATAATCGTAAGGCCTTTACATCCAATATTTCTCACCTATTTTTTCCAAGGACCATTCAAGAAGCTATGGATCATCCGCATTCGAAGTTAGTAGTTCTTGAAGAGATGAATGCACTATCGAACAACAGCACTTGGGAAATTGTTGATTTACCAAAGGAAAAGAAAACTGCAGGTTGCAAGTGGGTGTTTACAATTAAATGCAAGGCTGACGGCAATATAGAGAGGTATAAGGCAAGACTCGTTGCAAAAGGGTTTACACAAACATACAAAATTGACTATCAAGAAACTTTTGCTCCAGTGGCCAAAATAAACTCAATTTGAGTGTTACTCTCCTTAGCTGTACATTCTAGCTGGCCCTTACACCAGTTGGATGTAAAGAGTGCCTTTTTAAATGGAGATCTAAAGGATGAAGTGTTTATGGAATTACCACCAGGTTTTGAAGTTAATCTTAGCTGAGATAAAGTGTGTAAATTGAAAAAATCATTGTATGGGCTCAAGCAATCTCCGAGAGCTTGGTTTGAACGCTTTGGGAAGGCTGTAAAGGGTCATGGTCACAGCCAAGGTCAAGCTGATCACACCATGTTCTATAAGCACTCAAGTGAAGGGAAGGTTGCTATTCTAATTGTCTATGTTGACGATATTATTTTGACAGGTAATGACAGCAAGGAACTTGAGATTGCTAATGAATTTGAGATTAAAGACTTGGGTGACTTTAAGTATTTTCTCAGTACGGAATTTGCAAGGTCAAGAAAAGGTAAATTTGTTTCACAAAGAAAATATGCGCTTGACTTGCTTGGAGAAACAAGTTTACTAGGGTGTAAAGCAGCTAAGACACCAATAGAGTCTAATCTTAAACTACAACCTGCTAAGCCTAAAGAAGTAGCCAATAAAAACCAATACCAAAGATTGGTTGGAAGGCTACTTTATCTATCACATACATGTCCTGACATAGCCTTTGCTGTCAATATGGTAAGCCAATTCATGCAGTCACCAGGGCTTGACCACTTTGATGCAATTTATAGAATCTTGAGATATTTAAAGGGAACTCCAGGAAAAGGTCTATTGTTTGAAGACCATAGACATCTACAAGTTGAGGTATACATTGATGCAAATTGGGCTAAGAGTATAACCAATTGAAGATCAACTTTTAGTTATTGTGCCTTGGTTGGTGGACCTACGAGCGACGCGTTGCACTTGAACCACCTACGTGTAGCAAAAAGTGGGTGAGGGTGGGCTAGGTCGTCGCCCTAAAACGACACGCCGTGTTGGTGCATGTCACGAGCTAAGCTTGTTCAGGGCATTATGCTTGCCTGTGACCGTTTACCTTGTGTGTTTGGGATGGGTTTACATCATATAAATACTAGTGTAGGGTTATTTTCCAGTATTTATTTCATTGTATGCCAAATAAGGCAGTATGACTCCTCGGTCACTTTGATGTTTCTTAGTGCCAAAGTAAGAATAGTCTAGAAAGCTCTTTAGGGGAGGGTGAGTGTTCATCGGTCATTGTAAAACTCACTAGCTTTTGTCAACGTGTTTAGCCTACTTGCCTCCCCCGCTAAGCACACATTGTCAATGGAGGTGTTGTTAATGAATTTCGTAGATTCAATGTTTACTGCTTGCTTGCCATTGCTTTCATGAATGCTTACTATTTCCGCTACCATTTGATTGAATACTAATGAAAGTGTTTCATGGATGAATGTTGGTAAACGATAGGCTGGCTAGTTAAACAAGAGTGTTTTAGCTAGCGCCGCACGGCCCTCCACAAGGGTGTGAAAATAGTAGGACCGTGACACTTGGTATCAAAGCCAAGGCTCAGTTGCTACGAGAATTCAGTTACCTTCGTTGAGGGATTCGGGAAGCTAAAGTAAGTGACCATGGCACCAAACAATGCTGAAAGAATCAGTGCACTGGAAGCACAGGTTGAAGAGACAACCAACAATATGACCAACGAGATGGCCCGACTAAGGGGACTTGTTGATGAAGTAATGGGATCACACCAGCATCAAGCAAGTTTGACAAGTGAAATGTTAGAGGACTTTCACCACACTGTGGAAACTTTGTAGGCTCGAATGGTTGATCTGGATGCAAAGGTGAATCTGATGGTTCTTGCTATGGGGAACTCCAACACTCCGGTAGTTAGCAAGACCAAGGTACTAGAACCCAGGACGTATGGGGGTGTCCGTGATGCTAAGGAGTTAGAGAACTTCTTATTTGATATGAAACAGTATTTTCGCGCTGTGAGGATGGCCTCAGAACAGGTGAAAGAGGATACTGCAACCATGTACTTGGTTGGTGACGCCAAACTGTGATAGCGTGCTAAGTACAATGACATTGAAAATGGAAGCTATGTAATTGATAGTTGGGCAGACTTGAAGAGAGAGCTCAATGCCCAATTCTTTCCTGAGAATGTTGAGTATAATGCAAGGAAAAAGTTGAGAGACCTCAAGCATACTGGGTCGATCAGGGAATACGTGAAACAATTTTTAGCTTTGATGTCGGATATTAGGGATATGCCGGAGAAGGACAAGTAGTTCTATTTTCTAGAGGGGATGAAACCATGGGCTAGAACTAAACTTCATAGACAAAGAGTTCAAGACTTGTCTACTGCACAAGCTGCTGCAGAACGCTTGACTGACTACGCTGGGGAGAATACCACTTCATCCAAAGGGTCTGGCAGAGAGGGAAACAATGGAAAGTCTTTCAAGAAAGGCAAACCCAAGAGTGGGGGAGCCGACTATAAAGCATCAACCTCAAAGGAAGCTTCATCGTCTCAAGGGTTCAACACACCCAATGAAAAGGGTAAACTTGAGTGTTACTTGTGTCGAGGTCCTCATAGAGTTTTTGAGTGTCCTCACAAAGCAACACTTAATGCTTTATAGGCTTCCATTGCAGAACAAGCAGTGGAAGACGATGGGGAAGAAGGTGAGACCTTGAGGATGGGTGCAATGCGTAGGTGAGCGCATTGGAAAAGCAAGCTAAAGGCCCAAATGTTACATGAGCCAGAGGGCCAATGTTTGTGGACTTGAGAATCAATAGGAAGAGTACCTGCACTATGGGGGATACCAGGGCTACCCATAACTTTGTTTCGCAACCGGAAGCTTGAAAACTCAACTTATCCTTAGAGAATGATACATGACGCGTGAAAGCAGTTAATTCTGTAGCCCAGCCTACTCTGAGAGTAGCCAAGCAAGTTACTGTGAAGTATGGGCAGTCGGAAGGTCATGTGAATTTCATAGCGGTGCCGTTGGATGACTTTCCAGTCATTTTAGGAATGGAGTTCCTAAGGGGGATGAAGGTAGTGCTGATGCCTTCGGCTGGTTCCCTGTGTCTGATGGAAGATCACCCGTGCATGGTGCAAGCTGTTGCAATGAAAGGAGACGATGGGAAGTTACTTTCAGCCATGCAACTCAAGAAGGGTTTGAGAAAGGGAGAGCAGACATATCTAGCCACGGTGGTGGTAGATGAAAAAGTAGGCCAAGAGTTGGTGCCTACGATCGTTCAAGCGGTGTTGGATGAATACAAGGAGGTGATGCCGGATAAGTTGCCTCACGAATTACCTCCTCTACGGGGTGTGGAGCATGAGATCGAGCTGTTTCCAAGAGTGAATTCACCTACAAAAGGGCCATATCGGATGGCGCCTCCAAAGTTAGCAGAATTGAGGAAGCAACTTGATGAGTTGTTGGAAGCGGAATATGTTCGCCCCTCCAAAGCACCATTCGAAGCACCGGTGCTCTTTCAAAGAAACATGATGGGAGCCTATGGATGTGTGTAGACTACCGCATGCTCAACAAGGTGACAGTGCGCAACAAGTATCCTATTCCGTTGATTGCTGATTTATTGGATCAGTTGAGTCATTCCAAGTACTTCACTAAACTTGACTTGAGGTCAGGCTACTATCAGGTGAGGATTGTTGATGGGGATGAGTCGAAGACTACTTGTGTGACACGGTATGGAGCATATGAATTCTTGGTGATGCCATTCGGGTTGACAAATGCGCCTACAACATTCTGTACCTT
The DNA here is from genome assembly GCF_029873635.1 of Malania oleifera. Lineage (NCBI taxonomy): Eukaryota > Viridiplantae > Streptophyta > Magnoliopsida > Santalales > Ximeniaceae > Malania > Malania oleifera. The sequence continues at coordinate 57,955,230 of NC_080417.1, read as the reverse complement.
GATGAACCAGGTTTTTCGTGAGTACCTTGACAAGTTTGTCGTGGTGTACCTGGATGATATTGTTGTCTACAGTTCCACTCTAGAGAAACATAAAGAGCATCTACGAAAGGTGTTCGACATGTTGAATGGGAATAGTCTGTATGTGAAGAAAGAGAAGTGCTCTTTCGCTCAGCGGACTATCAAATTCCTTGGTTATGTGATTGAACAAGGTCATATCAGGATGGATATGGAGAAGGTAAGGGCAATTCAAGAATGGAAGATCCCAACGACAGTGAAGGAGTTGCGTTCCTTTCTTGGCCTTGCCAACTACTACAGGAAGTTCGTAGAGGGGTATTCACGGAAAACGACTCCTATGACAGAACCATGGTTCGAAATCGCGGTCGCGGGTAACGTCGCGAAACGGTCGCGGGTGTCGCGGGTCGCGGGAGACGCGGGTGTTACGTAACGGGAAGCGGGCGTAACGGTCGTGAATTTTTTTCACGCATGCACAACCATGCCAAAATTAAAAAATAAGCATGAAATCCATTAATACATGATTTTTAATGAATTTTGAAGGCTTTTTTTCAACCTACAAATGCTTTTTAATAGGCATTATGATTTTTATATTAATTTTAGTGCGCTGTTTACAAAAAAAAACATATTTTTTTTATAGTTTACATTACTTTAATGAGTAAAAAGATGTAGAAATGTAAGAATCAATTAATTAAAGTCATAAAGTTACTAAAAATGAATCAATACTCAATAGACTTAATACTCAATATACACATTACACATACATGAATTTAAAAAGTGATTAATATCAAATATCAATAAATAGTTGAAAATACATGAATACAATATTACAAATTTGTAACATAACACATGTCACCACCAAAAAGAATGACGTGGAGGGTCTTCATAATTTGCATCTGTATCTTGGGATTGGGATGGGAAATTATCTCCCCATCCTTGTGGAAATACATAGTTGAATGAACCTAAGTTTACGTCATTTTGTTGTTGCTCTTGAAAATGTACTGGTGATGAAAATTCTCCTGAATAATGTCTATAAGTTGGGGCAGGGGCTGGCTCTGGGTAGTGTGTAGAAGAAGACTCACTAGATCCTGAGATTCCTGATCCACTGGGATAAAAATGTGAGTCACGAGATGCATAATGTGGATATGCTGGATGAGATCCATATGATTGTGATGATGAACCATCTAAACCAAAGTCGCCAAAACTACGAACCACACCATATGAATCTTCAGTAGAATCGTTAGGGTCACCACGAGCACTCCTTCTCCTGGGTTGTGAAGATTGGTTCCTTGGAGGAATACCCAAGTCATAATTTTCAGGTATGTCATGTAGTCCATAAGGATCAGAAGGATATATATCCCTTCCAAATGATGTCCCTGTATCATATCCATAATTATATTCTACACCGCCGCCTCCACCACCACCACTGCCACCCCCCCCAACCCCAGCTCCAGCACCACTATTACCATCATCATCACTTGGTGGGCTCAAACCAAGATTGTCATCACTTTGTGTACGTTCAGGGCTTGAACTTGAATCATCATGCGCGTTTATTGGTGGTTGATCACCTCCTTCTGTAGTACCACCAACCTCTTCATTTAACCAATTTGAATTGTCCTGACCGTCGAGTAGTGGTGTCTCTCTCTCCTCTAACCATTGACTTAAAGGATCATCTTCTTCGAAAATGTAGTCCAAATTGATAGGATTGAAACCCTCTTCAATTTCTCGTTGGCTTCTTCTCATTGTACGTCTTAACTTTAACCTCATGTTGTAATGTACGAAAACAAGTTTTTGTAGTCTCATGTACTTTAATCTATTTCTTGTTTTCGTATGGATGAGGCTAAAGGTGCTCCAATTACGCTCACAGTTCGAAGCTGATGTGGTCTGGCTAAGAACTCTAATTGCTATTCTTTGGAGTTCAGGAGCACACAAGCCATAATGAATCCACCATTCAGCTGCATTAATAATTAAAAAGAGTTTTATATTAGTATAGCGTATTTCAAAAGTCAAATTTGAACACAAAGAGAGAAAATAGAGTAATTTTCCATTATTTAGCTATATAGTCATATTTACCAGGATTTGTTTGTTTCACTGCCCTTTGAGCCAATGGGGTTCCAAAAGTCTCTTGCCTATCTCGATATAGCAACAACTAAAAAAGGATGATTGTGAAATAAAATTAATTAATTAGATGTATTAATAATTATTCTTAAAAGTATTACAGAATACTAGAACAATTCATTATTCAATTTAATGGAACCAATACTTACTTGATTAATAGCCCGAATTTGAGTATCTATATCGGGTACCAACTTGGTTATCACTTTTTTAACTCCATCCATGACTTCTCTAGCAACTTCAGGAGAGGGTGGGGCACCATAAAGAAATTGTGGGTTCAAAAAATACCCTACAATTAAATTTAGAAACATATTAATCAATAGTTTTCTAATGCAACTATGCATAATTTAAAAGTTAAAATAATAAGAAATTGTATTTGATTTACACTTACCAGCAGCGTGCAAATCTTGGTGCAACTGAAAACTCCACCGGTTGTCAATAATTTTCCAATAATCTTTGTAAAACCGGCAATCTTTTTGAATGGCCAACTTCGCCCTATCAATTGCCTCGTATATGAAGCCCATGGTTGGTTTTTCATCACCATCAACCAATTTAAGAACTTTCACCAAGGGTTCTTGCACTTTAATTATATCAGAGGCCTTTTGCCAAAACTCTTTGCCTAAGATAATTTTCTTCGAATCATATGCTGGGCCTGATTTTGCCATTCCAAATCTTGAGTTTTTCCAAGCATCAGATGTAAACATTTCCCTTAGTGCTTGTTTATGCCTGACAATAGTCTCCAAAGCAATGAAATTTGTGGCAAATCGAGTGATGGCAGGGCGAAGTAACTCTCTATTATTTGTGAATTTCTTCATGAAATTCACTGTCCATGTGTGGTTGTAAATAAATGAGGTTATTGTTCTTGCATCTTCTAAGACCTTCTTCACGTTACTTTTCTTACCAATATCTTCAAGAATAAGGTCTATGCAATGAGCTGCACATGCTGTCCAATAGAGATTGGGCCTCTTCTGCATCAATAATTTTCCTCCTGCCTTCATTGCAGCTTCATTATCAGTCACTACTTGAACAACATTCTCCTCTCCAATTTCTTCAACCACCTCATCCATTAATCTGAAATGAAATTATAGATTCAATAATTACTACTATTTAATTAAAAACATGCAAGTCCATAATACTATTTGCATATACAATTAAAATTAGAAAATTACCTGAAATAATATTCAGCTGTTCTGCTTGGCACATCAGAGGCATCAACTGATTTGTGAAACACGGTGCCTCTATCGCAATAAACTAAAAAGTTTATAATGTGTTTTCTAGTTGGTCCTGACCAACCATCACACATAAGTGTTACACCTCTTTCCTTCCAAATTCCAGCAAAAGAAGCTATATAATTTTTCATTTCTTGATACTCTTGCTCCAAATAAATTTCAGATATCTCATAGGGTGATGGACCCTTCACCCCCTTTCCAACCTCTGCAGCAATATCAAGCATAGGTTGCATAAATGGAGAGTCAGCTACATTCGCTGGAATCCGATTATAAATTAGGAATTTTCCAACCGCTTTTCCTAATTTACTTCTTAAACCTTTCAGTAACTTTGTGTTGAGTTTTGGTTGTTTCGCACTCTTGCTTCTTTCTAAAATAGGATCCATTGCCTTTAGTCTAGCTTCAGGGGCATCAGGATTGATCCATTGTCGTCCACTACCTCCAGCTTCTCGACCACTATAAGATCGAGCTCCTGCTCTATTGAAACCACTGGTAGCACCACTGCCAGAGCCACCTCCCTCTTCATAAATATTACCTCTTCCAGTTGTTCTTGCTCGAAATCTTTGTCTTTCTTCCCATTGTTGTTGTGATCGCATGCTTTCTTGTCGAGCAAATCTCATACTTTCTTCTTCTAAGTCTTCTTCATCGCTCAAATTCTCAAAATCTCCTCTAATTTGGGCTTCTGCTTCTTCTTGCCTTTTTTGTTTATCTCTTTTCTTCTCAGCATACTGTTGTAGATGTTTCATCATTTGTTCTCTTACTTGTGTGGTCACATTTGAGCATCCAGCTACTTGACCCTTTTTATGTGCCAAGTGTTGTTTCAAGCGTGTAATGCCCCCTTTGATTATCTTCCCACTAAAGAAGGGTCATGGGTGGAACTGGACAGAGGAATGCAAGGGAGCCTTTAATGACTTGAAGGATGCCATGATGAAAGATCCGGTACTTGCTCTTCTGGATGTCATGAAACCCTTTGAGATACAGAAAAATGCATCAGACTTCGCCCTTGGAGGAGTCTTGTTACAAGAGGGGCATCCTGCTGCGTATGAAAGTCGTAAGCTTAGTAAAGTAGAGCGGAAGTACACAGCTCAAGAGAAGGAGATGCTAGCGGTGACACATTGTCTCCGTGTGTGGAGGCATTACTTACTTGGGTCAAGGTTTGTGGAGAAAACAGATAACTCAGGTGTTAGCCATTTCCTCACACAGTCAAAGCTGACACCCAAGCAGGGCCGATGGTAGGAATTCTTGGCAGAATTTGATTTTTCCTTTAAGCACAAGGCGGGGCAATTGAACCAAGTCGCGGATGCACTGAGTAGAAAGGCCGAGCTGACGACCTGACAAATGATAGCACATTTGACTTTGAGTATTGTTACCACAATGATGCGGGAGCGCATCAAGGAGAACTTAGCCAAAGATCCAGTTGCGCAGAACTTAATGAAGCTTACCGAAGAAGGGAAGGCATGACAGTTCTGGATGGAAGATGGATTGCTGATGACCCATGGTAACCGGCTCTTTGTGCCACGAGCTGGTGATTAGGAAGACATTGTTGAAGGAATGTCATGATACCATGTGGGTTGGACATCTAGGATGGCAGCACACTTTGGCCTTACTGAAGCAGGGGTACTATTGGCCGCACATGCGTGATGATGTGGTTGATTATACCTAAACTTGTCTCACTTGCCAACAAGACAAGGTGGAGCAGAGGAAAATTGCAGGGCTGTTGGAGCCCCTACCAGTACCGTCCAAACCGTGGGAAAGTGTCTCATTGGACTTCATCACCAACTTGCCCAAAGTGGGAGATGCAGGGTCTATACTTGTTATTATAGACATGTTTTCGAAGTATGGAACATTCATAGCCGCACCAAAGTACTGTTCAGCAGAGGAGACAGCATAGTTGTTTTTCAAGAATATTGTGAAATATTGGGGTGTTCCCCAAGATATTGTTAGTGACCGAGACTCAAGATTCATCAGCAACTTCTGGACAAAACTTTTCAGAATCCTCGGTTCACAACTTGAAATCTCTTTGAGTTATCATCCATAGACAAATGGAGAGATGGAGAGATTCAATGGGCTACTGGAAGAGTACTTGCGCCATTTCGTCAACACCAACCAGAAGAATTGGGTGCAACTACTTGATGTGGCTCAGTTCTGTTTCAATGCCCAAAAGAGCTCAACAACCAACAAGAGCCCTTTTGAGCTTGTTACAGGCCAGCAGCCGTTGTTACCTCACACAGTGGATGAGCCGTACAGAGGAAAGAGTCCCAGGGCGTACATCTTCACCAGAGAATGGAGACAGAATGCTGAGATTGCTCGAGCCTACCTGGAGAAAGCTACTAAGCGTATAAAGAAGTGGGCAAATTAGGGGAGAAGACCACAACACTTCAACGTAGGTGACTTCGTGCTTGTTAAGCTCAATCCAGAACAAGTCAGGTCACTACGAGGACAAGATAGGAGACTACTTCGCAAATATGAAGGACCAGTCCCCATCTTGGTCAAAGTCGGGAAGGTCTCCTACAAAATTGAACCTCTAACTTGGATGAAAGTGCATCTTGTGTTTAATATTAGCTGCCTCAAGCCATACAACGCTGACACTGACGATCCGAGCAGAAGTTAGTCAACCAGAGCAGAAGTGAGTACAATTCAACCTGACAAACGTGAAGTTGAAGATATCCTTGCAGACAGAGAGTTCATATCCTCAAGGAAGAAGCGACAAGAGTTCTTAGTGAAGTGAAAAGGCCTTGGTGATGAAGAAATTAGCAGGGTTTCTACAGAAGATATGCAATCGTTTGTGGACAAAGTTGAAGTGTACCGAGCGTCAAAGTCTACGAGGACGTCAACCGCATAAGTGGGGGAGAATGTTACGAGCTAAGCTTGTTTAGGGCATTATGCTTGTCTGTGACCGCTTACCTCATGTGTTTGGAATGGGTTTGCATCATGTAAATACTAGTGTAGGGTTATTTTCCAGTATTTATTTCATTGTATGCCAAATAAGGCAGTATGACTCCTCGATCACTTTGATGTTTCCTAGTGTCAGAGTGAGAATAGCCTAGAAAGCTCTTTAGGGGAGGGTGAGTGTTCATCAGTCATTGTAAAACTCACTAGCTTCTGTCAACGCGTTTAGCCTACTTGCCTCCCTCGCTAAGCACACATTGTCAACGGAGGTTGTGTTAATGAATTTCGTAGATTCAATGTTTATTGCTTGCTTGCCACTGCTTTCATGAATGCTTATTGTTTCCGCTGCCATTTGATTGAATGCTAATGAAAGTATTTCGTGGATGAATGTTGGTAAACGATAGGCTAGCTAGTTAAACAAGAGTGCTTTAGCTAGCGCCGCACGACCCTTCACAAGGGTGTGAAAATAGTCGGACCGTGACAACCGGGTACGGTGTCAAATATGTGAGGGTTCCTGCATCATTATGGACGTGAGCAGGTAAAGACGTTAGTTCAAGAAACTATGATTAGATTAGCAACTTGGAATATAGGGACACTTACGGGTAAAAACATGGAAATTGTGGACACAATGATCAGAAGAAGAATTAATATAATTTGCCTTCAAGAAACTAAGTGGGTGGGGGAGAAAGATAGAAAAATTGATAAATCAGGATTTAAACTTTGGTACACTGGAAAAGAAAAACATAAGAATGGAGTAGGCATTATTATAGACAAAAACTTAAAAGATAGCATTGTGGATGTAACTAAAGTAGGGGATAGAATTATAAAAATCAAAATGGTATTAGGACAAAAGATAATAAATATCATTAGTGCTTATGCTCCTTAAGTCGGCTTAGCAAAAAATCTTAAGCGACAATTTTGGGAAGATATGGACAGCATTATACAAAGCATACCAAGGAATGAGAAAATATTTATAGAAGGAGATCTGAATGGACACATTGGAAGAGATAATAAAAATTATGAGAGGATACAAGAGGATATGGATATGGAGACAAAAATGAGTTTGGGGATGTGATCTTAGACTTCACTATGTCATATGATTTTAGTATAATGAATACTTGCTTTAAGAAGAGAGAAGAACACGTAATGACCTTTAAAAGTGGACAAAATAGAAGTTAAATAGATTTTTTTTTTGAACTAAGGGGGTAGATCGTTTATCATGCAAGGATTGTAAAGTTATTAAAAATGAAAGTCTAACCACACAACATAGAGTCTTAGTGTTAGATATATGTATTAAAAAATGGAAGAAAAATAATAAAATAAACTAGTGTAAGAGAACTAGATGGTGAATGAGAAAATATAATAAAATTTAAAGATAAAATGATCAAAGATGGGGATTGGACTATAGAGGATGGGATAGATACAAATACTCTTTGGAATAGATTAGCTAGCTCTATTAAAAAATAGCAAAAGAGACTTTAGGTGAATCAAGTGGAAGATTCTCGAATAGCAAAAAGAGTTTGTGGTGGGATAAAGATGTACAAAAAATCATAAAGACAAAAGAATTTTGTATAAAACATGGCAAAAATGTAAAAACAGAGATAACTTTGAAAAATATAAGGAGGCAAGAAAAGATGCAAAAAAGACCGTTAGTGAAGCTAAATATAGATCATTTAATAGATTGTATGATAGATTAGGCACAAAAGAAGGGGAAAGAGATATATTTAAACTTGCTAAGGCTAGAGAATGGAAGAGCAAGGACTTAGGAAATGTAAAATGTATTAAAAATGAGGATGCTTTTGTCTTGGTTAAAGACGAAGGCATTAGAGAAAGATGATGAAGTTACTTTAGTAAGTTGTTTAACGAAAACCAAATAGAAGGCTTAAACTTGAATTGTCAAATGAGGAAAAGACTAAAAATATAAGATTTATTCGCAAAATTAGAGTTAACAAAGTTAAGTTTGCACTAAAAAATATAAAAATGGGAAAGCTATGGGTCCAGATAACATCCCAATTGAAGTTTGGAAATGCTTAGGTGATAACGGAATTATATGGTTAACTAATTTATTTAATACAATTGTAAAAACTAAGAAAATGCCAAATGAATGGAGGAAAAACACTTTAATGCCTATATACAAAAATAAAGGAGATATTCAAAATTGTAATAACTATCGTGGAATTAAACTTATGAGTCATACGATGAAACTATAGGAAAGGATAGTTGAACAAAGATTAAGGTTAGAAACGAATATCTCAGAAAATCAATTTGATTTTATGCCTAGGATATCTACCACAGAAGCTATTTATCTTTTAAGAAAATTAATGGAAAAGTTTAGGGAAAAGAAGAGGGACTTGCATATGATATTTATTGACTTTGAGAAAGCATATGATAGGATACCTAGGGAAGTTCTATGGTGGGTTTTAGAAAAAAAAGGTGTATGTAGTAGGCATACTGATGTCATTAAGGATATGTACGTTGGAGTAATGACTAGTATAAGGACTATAGATGGAGAGATTAGAGAATTTCCAATCACCATAGGTGTACATCAAGGATCTGCTTTTAGTCCTTATCATTTTGCATTAGTGATGGACCAATTGACTAAGATTATCAAAAGGTGGTTCCATGGTATATGTTGTTTGCAGATGATATTGTATTAATTGATGAAACGAGGGACGAAGTAGATGCTAAGTTAGAATTATGGAGAGAAACTTTGGAATCTAAAGGCTTTAGGATAAGTAGAAATAAGACAGAATATATGAAATGTAATTTTAGTAATTATAGGAGGAATATTGGAGGCAAAGTTAAACTTGATGATGAAGAAATAAATAGCACTTGTAGATTTCGATACGTTGGATCTATTATGCAAGCTAAAGGAGAAATTGAAGATGATGTAATGCATAGAGTTAAAGCAGGTTGGGTAAAATGGAGAAATGCTTTAAGTGTGCTATGTGATCGTAGAATACTCTTAAAATTGAAAGGGAAGTTTTATAGGACAGCTATAAGACCAGCTATGCTATATGGATCGGACTGTTGGGCGACAAAGAAACATAATATCCAAAAAAAAAAAAAAGTTGTCGAGATGAGAATGCATAGATGGATGAGTGGTATAACATTGAAAGATAAATTAAGGAATGAACATATTCGTGGTAAGTTAGGTGTAACTCTTATAGAAGATAAGATAAGGAAGGGACAACTCAGATGATATGAACACTTGCAAAGTAGGCCACAAAGTGCACCTGTGAGGAATAGTGACTTAGTTACTATGGGGGGCAGTAGAAGGGATAGGGGTAGACCTAGAATAACTTGGGAGGAGATAGTGAGTAAGGATTTAATATCCTTGAATCTATCAAAAGAAATGGTCCATGATCGCATAAATTGGTGGAAAAGGATTCATATAGCCGAACCCACTTAGTGGGACTAAGGCTTGGTTTTGTTATTGTTAGCGAAGCAAAAAACAAAATGTAGTAGCTAGGAGTAGTGCAGAGTCAGAATTTAGAGTAGTTGCTCATGGAGTTTGTGAAGTGTTGTGGATTAAAAAATTATTGGAAGAATTGAAAGACACTAATCCGCTACCTATGAGACTGTATTGCGATAACAAATCTACCATAGTCATTGCTCACAATCCAGTGCTTCATGATAGAACAAAACATGTTGAGGTCGACAAGCATTTTATAAAGGAGAAGCTGGACAGTGGACTAATTCATTTACCCTATATCTCTACTACTGAACAAGTAGCAGATATACTTACAAAAGGATTACCAAAGAAGCAATTTGAAAATTTGATCAGCAAGCTGGCTATGGAAGACATCTTCAAACCAGCTTGAGGGGGAGTGTTGGAAAGTTTCAAAATTTATCCAGTCAACTCTCCTTGATTATAAGAGAAATTTCTTTAATTATGTAAATCTACTCTCCTTGATTATAGGAGAAATTTCTGTAATTATGTAAATAATCATAGGAGATATCCTAGGATATATTCTTAGGAGATATTCTAGGAGATTTGTTAGCAATTGTCATTCCTTCCTTTTTTCTATTCTTTCATTTATTATTCTTTCCTTTTAGATTATCCTTGTAGTCTATAAGACATTCAGATTGTACGTTATTTTATAATAATAACAAATACTATTTCAATTCTTCTCTACTTCTAGATGACATAGCTTAGTGTCACGGTCCGCCTCTTTTCACACCGTTGTGAAGGGCCGTGCGGCACTAGCTAAAGCACTCTTGCTTAACTAGCCAGCCTATCGTTTACCAACATTCATCCATAAAGCACTTTCATTAACATTCATTCAGATAGCAGCGGAAATAATAATCAATTCATGAAAGTCATGGTAAACAAGCAGTAAACATTGAAGCAAACGTAATTCATTAACAAATCCTTTGTTGACAAGTTGTACTTAGCGAGGGAGGCAAGTAGGCTAAGCACGTTGACAATTGCTAGTGAGTTTTACAATGATTGATGAACACTCACCCTCCCCTAAAGAGGTTTTTATGTAATTATCATCCTTACACTAGGAAACATCAAGGTGATCAAGGAGTCATACTGCCTTATTTGGCTTACAAAGACTCTACTAGCAGAAAATAACCCTACACTAGTATTACATGATGGAAACCCATCCCAAGCACACGAGATAAGCGGTCACAGGCAAGCATAATGCCCTGAACAAGCTTAGCTCGTGACATTCTCCCCCACTTATGCGGTCGACGTCCTCGTAGACTTATGGCGGTAGGTACACTTCAAATTTGTCCACGAACGGTTGAATATCTTCCGCAGAAATCCAGCTGATTTCTTTGTCATCAAGGCACTTCCACTCCACTAGGAACTTCTGCCGCTTCTTCCTTGAGGATATGAACTTTCTATTTATAAGGATCTCTTCAACTTCATGTCTTTCAAGTTGCACTATCTTCAACTCTGCGCTATTTGACTGACTTCTGCTTAGGTCGTTGGTGTTGGTGTTAAATGGCTTGAGGCAGTTGACATGAAACTGCGGTCTTCTCTCTTGATCGGCCCACTTCTTCATCTGCTTAGAAGCTTTCTCCGGATAGGCTTGGGCAAACTCTGCATTCAGTCTCCATTCTCTGGTGAAGACGCACACCTTGGGACTTTTTTGTCTGTACGGCTCGCCCACTGTGTGAGGTAACAGCGGTAGCTGGCCTGTAACAAGCTCAAGAGGGCTCTTGTTGGTTGTTGAGCACTTTTGGGCATTGCCACAGAATGGAGCCACATCAAGTAGTTACACGCCATTCTTCCGGTTGTCGTTGACATAATGGCACAAATACTCATCCAGTAGCTCTCTGAATCTCTTCATCTGCCCGTCTGTCTGTCGGTGATAACTCAAAGAGATGTCAAGATGTGACCTGAATATCCTGAAAAACTCTGTCAAAAAGTTGTCAGTGAACATTAAATCTTGGTCACAAATAATAACTTGGGGAAAACCCCAAAGTTTCACAACAGTCACAAGGAACAATTGTGTTGTCCCCTCTTCCGAACAGTACTTTGGTGCGGCCATGAAAATACCATACTTCTTCCGCTCCCCTTTGTCTTGTTGGCAAGTGAGACAAGTTTTGGTATAATCAACCACATCATCCCGCATGTGCGGCCAATAATACCTTCCCAGTAGTCCTGTCATTGGAGTCATTCTTCGCGAATACCCCTCAACGAACTTCCTGCAGTATCTAGTAAGGCCAAGAAAGGAACGCAACTCCTTCACTATCGTGGGGATCTTCCGTTCTTGAATCATCCTTACCTTCTCCATACCCCTCCGAATACGACCTTGTTCAACCACTTGACCAAGGAATTTGTTGCTCCGCCGAGCAAAAGAGAAATTCTCCTTCTTCACATCCAGACTGTTTCCCCTCAGCCTGTCGAACACCTTCCGTAGATGCTCTTCATGTTTCCTCTGAAATGACACTAATGCTCCCAACGGTATTTTGGAAGGGCGAACACATCCCGCTTCCAATTCATCAAGCTGTTTACCCAACTCTACTATCTCTCGAGGCGCAATCCAACATGGCCCTTTAGCAGGTGGTTTCACTCCTGATAACAACTCGATCTCATCCTCCACAGTCCATCGTGAAGGCAAATTGTGAGGCAGTGATACGGAACCCCAAGAATAAACGTCCGGATACCCCAAATCAGATTTATCAAAACCCCAAACCCAAAATAAGATTCGACATGGTATAGGATCCTTGACCTATTGCTTGACGTGAAGCACAAACCAAGAATATCAAATTAATGGATGAACGCCACAAAGGTAGCACCTTTGATAAGTTCGGTGAAAGTTCAATGAAGAACTTGAAGAGAAATAACCTCACTTGAATTCTATTCAGCAAAAATCAATCCTTTAATACAATAGAGAGTTGACTACTTATAGAAAATAAAAGAAACCCATGACATCAGTTCAGCCAATAGAATTAAGCTATGACATCAATCTGGCCAATAAAATAATCCCACATAACCTTAAGCATGCCATGTCATTTAATGAAATATGTGCAAGTCACATGCCATGTGTCATTTAATGAAACATGTGCAAATCACATGCCATGTGTCATGTCATTTAATGAAACATGTGCGAGTCACATGTCATGCTTAATTGACACAATTGGCCCACTATTTAATCCATAAAAATTCCCCAAACAGCCCTTATTGACTTAAGGTTCCAGCTTCACACACCTTTAGACAATTTAGCATCTTGGGCTCTTCAAGAAAGTCCTTTTCTTTAGTGTCCATGGCCCTCATTGACTCTTGCTCAAACAACTTCTCAATTAGTCCTTGCATAGCCTCCTTGACCTTCTTAGCTTTAGCTCTTGTGATGGGTCCGCTTGGCACGTGCAGATCATCATGTGGAATTGGAGCTTGTGGGTTCATATCATTCCCCCTCTCTTCAAAAAGATTCGTCCTCGAATCATCACCTACATCAAAAAAGGATAAATCAGAAACGTTGAAAGTTGCATTGACCTTATACTCACCCAGGAGATCCAACTTGTATGCATTATCGTTGATCTTTTCTACCACTTGAAAAGGTCCATCACCCCTCGGGTGTAGCTTTGTTTTCCTTTTAGTAGGAAACCTCTCTTTTCTCATATGCACCCATACCCAATCTCCTGGTTCAAAAGTAACGAACTTGCGCCCCTTATTAGCTTGAGATGAATATTGTTGGTTCTTCTTTTCGATGTGCTGCCGTGCTTGTTCACGGATCCTCTTCACCAAGTCAGCCTTGTGTCGGCCGTCTAAGCTAGCTATCTCATTCACAGGTAGCGGGTAGCGGCATCAAATCCAATGGAGTCAAAGGATTAAAACCATAAACAATTTCAAAGGGAGAAAAATTTGTAGAAGCATGCACAGTTCTATTATAAGCAAACTCAACAAGTGGTATACATTCTTCCCATGATTTTAAATTCCCTTGAATGACCGCACGCAATAAGGTTGCTAAATTCCGATTAACTACTTCGGTTTGACCATCGGTTTGAGGATGACAAGTAGTAGAAAACAATAGCTTAGTTCCTAATTTTCCCCATAAAACCTTCCAAAAGTAGCTAAGGAATTTAACATCCCTATCACTCACAATTGTCCTTGGAATGCCATGCAATCGCACAATGTCCCTAAAAAATAAATTGGCTATATTTGTTGCATCATCAGTTTTATGGCAAGGAATAAAATGTGTCATTTTAGAAAATCTATCAACCACCACAAATATAGAGTCCCTACCGCCTTTGGACCCAGGCAAACCTAATATGAAATCCATTGAAATGTCTACCCAAGGTTCACTAGGTACAAGCAAAGGAGTATAAAGGCCATGAGGTAAGACCTTAGACTTAACTTGTTTACATGAAATGCATCTAGAACACACTCTCTCTACATCTCTACGCATATGTGGCCAAAAGAAGTGTTCAAGCAGAATATCTAAAGTCTTTTGTACCCCAAAATGTCCCATCAAACCCCCACTATGTGACTCTCGCACAAGCAATTCTCTTAGGGAGCAGTTAGGCACACAAAGTCTATTCTCCCTAAACAAATATCCATCATTCCTATAGAATTTATGAAACGCAACTTTATCACATGCCTCATACACATTAGCAAAATCAGAATCTTTAGCATATAAATCCTTTATGTACTCAAAACCCAATAGCTTAGTGCTAAGTGTAGTAATTAAGGCATACCTGCGAGAAAGCGCATCAGCCACGACATTTTCTTTCCCCTGCTTGTACTGAATGACATATGGGAAGGTTTCAATGAACTCTACCCATTTGACGTGGCGGCGATTTAGCTTACCTTGCCCCTTCAAATGCTTTAAAGATTCATGATCAAAGTGGATCACGAATTCTTTAGGCCACAAGTAGTGTTGCCACGTCTCCAATGCCCGCACCAAGGCATACAGTTCTTTATCATACGTGGAGTAGTTCAATGCTGCCCCATTGAGCTTTTCACTAAAATATGCAATGGGACGCTTATCCTGCATCAAAACAGCTCCAATACCAATCCCGGAGGCATCACATTCAATCTCAAAAGTTTTAGTGAAATCAGGTAAAAGCAACAATGGAGCAGAACACAACTTATCTTTAAGCATTTTAAAGGAATGTTCTTGTGCAGTACCCCATTTAAACCCCACGTTCTTTTTTATTACTTCAGTTAAAGGTGCAGCAATGGTGCTAAAATCTCTCACAAACCGCCTATAAAAACTAGCCAACCCATGAAAACTATGTACATCAGTCACAGATTTAGGTGTTGGCCAATCTTTTATTGCTTTCACTTTTTCCTCATCCACTTCTACGCCTTTAGCACTCACCATATAACCCAAGAAAATAACCTTTTCCATGCAGAAATCACATTTCTTTAGGTTAGCAAAAAAAAATTTCTTTTTTAAGAACATCTAGTACACCTTTCAAATGATCCAAATGATCATCAAGATTCTTACTATACACTAGGATGTCGTCAAAGTAGACAACAACAAATCTGCCTATAAATGCACACAACACATGATTCATCAAGCGCATGAAAGTACTAGGTGCATTGGTCAGACCAAAGGGCATAACCATCCATTCATACAAACCGTACTTTGTCTTAAATGCAGTTTTCTATTCATCACCCGGTTTCATTCTTATTTGATGGTAGCCACTTTTTAAATCAATTTTAGAAAAGATGCAAGAGCTATGCAGTTCATCTAACATGTCATCTAGTCTAGGGATAGGATGGCGATACTTTACAGTGATTTTATTGATGGCTCTACAATCGACGCACATCCTCCATGATCCATCTTTCTTCGGTACCAGTAGCACGGGTACCGCACATGGACTCATGCTCTCCCTCACATGCCCCTTAGCAAGCAGCTCCTCAACTTGTCTTTGAAGTTCCTTAGTCTCCTCGGGGCTGCTCCTATAGGCTGGACGGTTGGGAATCGTAGCCCCGGGAATGAAGTCAATCTGATGCTCAATTCCTCTAATTGGTGGCAAACCACTGCGCACGTCCACAGGAAAGACATCCTTGTATTCCTGCAGCAAAAAAACAATCCTTTAATACAATAGAGAGTTGACTACTTATAGAAAATAAAAGAAACCCATGACATCAGTTCAGCCAATAGAATTAAGCTATGACATCAATCTGGCCAATAAAATAATCCCACATAACCTTAAGCATGCCATGTCATTTAATGAAACATGTGCAAGTCACATGTCATGTGTCATTTAATGAAACATGTGCAAGTCACATGCCATGTGTCATGTCATTTAATGAAACATGTGCGAGTCACATGTCATGCTTAATTGACACAATTGGCCCACTATTTAATCCATAAAAATTCCCCAAACAGCCCTTATTGACTTAAGGTTCCAGCTTCACACACCTTTAGACAATTTAGCATCTTGGGCTCTTCAAGAAAGTCCTTTTCTTTAGTGTCCATGGCCCTCATTGACTCTTACTCAAACAACTTCTCAATTAGTCCTTGCATAGCCTCCTTGACCTTCTTAGCTTTAGCTCTTGTGATGGGTCCGCTTGGCACGTGCAGATCATCATGTGGAATTGGAGCTTGTGGGTTCATATCAGGCAGCTTATCCGGCAGCACCTCCTTATACTCATCCAACACCGTTTGGATGGTTGTAGGCTCCAACTCTTGGCCTACTTCTTTGTCTACCACCACCGTGGCTAGACGTGTTTGCTCACCCTAACCCAATCCTTTATTGAGTTGTATGGCTGAAAGGGACTTCCCGTCGTCTCCTTTCGTTGCAACACAAGCCATGCATGAGTGATCTCCCATCAGACACAGGGAACCAGCCGAAGGCATCAGCACTGCCCTCGTCCCCATTAGGAACTCCATTCCTAGAATGACTGGATAGTCATCCAATGGCACCGCTGTGAAAGTCGCATGACCTTCCCAATGTCCAAGCTTTACAGGCACTTGCTTGGCTACTCCCAGAGTAGGCTGGGCTACAGAGTTAACTACTTTCATGCATCCTATATCCTTCTCTAAGGGTAAGTTGAGTCTCCTTGCTTCCAACTGCGAAACAAAATTATGAGTAGCTCCTGTATCCACCATAGCGCGAGTACTCTTCCCATTTATCCTCAAGTCCACAAACATTAACCCTTTTGCTCGTGTAACTTTCAGTGTTTTTGCCTGCTTTTCCAATGCGTTCACCAACCGCACTGAACCCACCCTCGGGGCATCATCCTCTTCCCCATCGTCTTCCACTGCCTGTTCTACAATGGAAACCTGTAAAGCATTGAGTGATGCTTTGTGAGGGCACTTCAAAACTCTATGAGGACCTCGACACAAGAAACACTCAAGTTTACCTTTTCCCTTTCCATTGGGTGTGTTGAACCCTTGAGACGATGAAACTTCCTGAGGTTGATGATTTAGAGTCGGCTCCCCCACTCTTGGGTTTGCCATTCTTGAAAGACTTTCCACTGTTTTCCTCTTCGCCAAACCGTTTAGACGAAGTGGTCTCATCACCAGTGTAGTCTGTCAAGCGTTCTGCAGCCACTTGTGCAGTTGACAAGTCTTGAACCCTTTGCCTATGAAGTTCAGTTCTTGCCCACGGTTTCATCCCCTCTAGAAAATAGAACAACTTGTCCTCCGACATATCTCGAATATCCAACATTAAAGCAGAAAATTGTTTCACATATTCGCTGATTGACCCCGTATGCTTGAGATCTCTCAGTTTTCTCCTTACATTATACTCAACATTTTCAAGAAAGAATTGGACCTTGAGCTCTCTCTTCAAGTCTGCCCAACTATCAATTACACAGCTTCCATTTTCAATTTCTCTGTACTTGGTACGCCACCACAGTTTGGCATCATCAACCAAGTACATGGTCGCACTATCCACCTTTGCCTGTTCTGAGGCCATCCTCACAACGCAAAAGTACTACTCCACATCAAACAAGAAGTTCTCTAACTCCTTGGCATCTCGAGCACCCCCATACGTCCTGGGTTCTGGCACCTTGGTCTTGCTAACTCTCGGAGTGTTGGAGTTTCCCATAGCAAGAACCATCACATTCATCTTTGCATCCAAATCTTCCATCTGGCCCTGCAAAGTTTCAACTGTGTGGCGAAAGTCCTCTGACATGTCGCCTATCAAACCTGCTTGATGTTTTTGTGATCCCATCACTTCATCAACAGGTTCTCTCATCTAGGCCACCTCCGCGGCCATAGTGTTGGTTGTTTCCTCAACCTGTGCTTCCAGCACGCTGATCCTCTCAGCATTGTTTGGTGCCATGGTCACTTACCAAAGCTTCCCAAATCCAACAACGAAGGCAATCGAATTCACATAGCAACTCAACCTTGGGCTCTCACCAAGTGTCACCGACTTGGCTCTGATACCAAATGTCACGGTCCGCCTCTTTTCACACCGTTGTGAAGGGCCGTGCGGCACTAGCTAAAGCACTCTTGCTTAACTAGTCAGCCTATCGTTTACCAACATTCATCCACAAAGCACTTTCATTAACATTCATTCAGATAGCAGCGGAAATAATAATCAATTCATGAAAGCCGTGGTAACCAAGCAGTAAACATTGAAGCAAACGTAATTCATTAACAAATCCTCCGTTGACAAGTTGTACTTAGCGAGGGAGGCAAGTAGGCTAAGCACATTGACAATTGCTAGTGAGTTTTACAATGATTGATGAACACTCACCCTCCCCTAAAGAGGTTTTTATGTAATTATCATCTTGACACTAGGAAACATCAAAGTGACCAAAGAGTCATATTGCCTTATTTGGCTTACAAAGACTTTACTAGCAGAAAATAACCCTACAGTAGTATTTACATGATGAAAACCCATCCCAAGCACACGAGATAAGCGGTCACAGGCAAGTATAATGCCCTGAACAAGCTTAACTTGTAGTCTATTCAGATGGTACGTTATTTTATAATAATAAGAAATACTATTTCAATTCTTCTCTTCTTCTAGATGACATAGCTTAGCAATGTCAAACTGGCAAGTTGGCAGTATTACCAGGACACTAGTAACCACAACATCAATCTCAAATTCAAGCATAAGACTGACTTTTGAGTATAGAAGACATAAAAATCTGATGAAAACAATTATTTACTAAAAACTAACTAAGTAATGCCTTTTACACCAAAATTCAATTCAAACATCAACGTCCACCTGCAAAATATTTTACAAAAGAAAATGTTAATGCAAGACCAGTTTCGAGCCAAACACAGGGAACGTGAAATGGAAGCAAGTACCGCATGTGCCTCCCTCCTAATCTATTTCATAATATCAGAGATGAAGAATGAATCTGAATGAGGGATTCGATTCTTCATTTTTTATTGTTTTGGAAAAGAAATCTTCATTAACAATTACTAACACGGAATATCAACGAAGAATTAAATTTATATTCCCACTGAAAAATGACATTACTCATCAGTAAATACAGAGACAAAATCATCTTCGAAACCGGCCAGTTCAATGACTTCAAGCCATTCTTAAGAGATATGGCAAATCTAGAATAGTACCTGACTAAGCTATTTCATGAAATCCAAGAAGTATCAACGACGAATAAATCAATATTCATATATTTCCACTAGAAAATGATAGTTTCGATCCTTTAATAGTAAATATAGGCCCACAATCATCTTCGAGCAATCGTCCGAAACCGAACAACCAGTTCGCTCAATGACTTCACGCCATCTCTAAAAATGACTTCGCCAAATTTGAACATCCCCTGAAGAAGAAGAAAAGGGAATGAAAAAAGTTACCCGATCGGAGATCCTGGTAGAAAGGTCGTAGAGATCCAATCGACGATCCGAAGCTCTGTTTTAATCTGAGACGGGAGAAAAACCAAAACCCAGCACGTAGAGGATGTGCAGAGCAGAAAGGAAAGAGTTCAATGACGGGATGATATGGAGGAGCGGGCCCACACGGGATTTTGGGCGGAAATCTCAACGGAATCGGTCTAAACGGAATACCGGACGACCTACGGAACTACCTGACACATATAAAGAGAGCACGACGACGCCGCTGTGCTCGTTCGTTGGAGGGACACTGGAATTCTTTGTTCTTTTTTTCTTCGTTAATTGACTAAGTCAATGCTGCAGTTACAAAAATATACAAAATTGATTTGGGATGATCTTGCTTGATTGTAGGCTAGATGTATTATGCTTAATCTTGGCCTTAATTTGTGCAATATGTCTTTATACACCCTCGCAAGATTGAGCTTCCATCAGCAAGCCCAATCTTGATTCTCAAGATTTCAGTTATTTGTCTTGACAATGCCTTTGTTAACTGGTCAGCTAATTGGTCTTGTGTATGAACATGTCTAACTTGGAGAGAACCACGTTGAATAAGATCACAAACAAAATGGAGATCGATTTGTATATGTTTCATGCATGAATGTTGGACCAGATTGAAACATAGATGTGTAGCACCAAGGTTATCACATAGTAATAAGGGAGCTACTTTTGGTGGAAAACCCAGCTTGTGAAGAAGTCCAAGAAGCCACATTGTCTCAGATGCTGCATTTGCAAGGGCTCAATATTTAGCTTCAGTGGTAGATCTTGCAACTGCTCTTTATTTCTTGGGGCTCCATGATATAGTGTTTGGGCCTAAGAAGCTGATATAGGCAGATGTGGAGGTTTGGTCATCAACATTTCCAGCCCAATTGGCATCGGAATAGGTGATTAAAGCTGGAGGTCCAGATTTTGTGAGTTGTATACCATGAAAAATGGTTTACTTCAAGTACCAAAGAAGCCTTTTTGTTGCAGTGAAGTGAGTGGTGATAGGCTTGTGCATGAATTGGGACAACTTTGTTGACTTTTTGAGTCCGATTCCTATTTTGATTATGACAAACAACAGCATCTCACTTGTATACTTAGTAAATAAATAGGTTTATAATTCTGGAAGCACACGTGAAGGATGCAAAATGAAAGCCATAAATGCGCTTCAAGCTCGCACCAGTTGGCGTATTCCATGGGAATTAGGAGAGCAAGCTTGAAGACTTTATTTATTTTTGGGTTGTAATAATTAATTAGGTTTAATTGTGCATGCACCTCATGATTTAATTTGAAACTCATACTTGACCTTAGAATAACCTTAGGCACTCTATATTTCATGGAAAATCATTTTACAAATGTGTAAAAATTATTTCAAGTGTAAAAATCTTTTTTGAAATGAAAAACTCCAAAGCAAGCTTTTCAAAGACCCCTTTATGTTTTTTTCTATCACATTGATGAGTACTTTTCTTTATCAATAACTCCTCATCTTAAAAAGTGTTCAACCTAAAAGTTGTGGTATTTTCTCTTAAATTTCTGTTAATATCAAGCACATTCAATTTGAAGTTATATAGAAAAAATTATATTCAAAATACTGAAGGGTATCTGCAGTAGAAAAATTCCCTTCATGTTTCTTTCGTCTCATTGATGAGCAATTTTCTCTATCAAAAACGCCTTATCCTAAAATGTGTTCAACATGTGGAAATTTCTCTTAGCTTTCTATTGATACCAGGAACGTTGAATTTGGAGTTGTGTAGAAAAAGTTATGTTTGAAAAACTGAAGGGTGTACACACAGAAAGCGCCCCAACGGCCGAAAAAATGGCTAGTTTTCAAATTAAATTACATTTTAATACCCCAACGGCCATAAAACGGCTAGTAATAGGTTTTCCCTATAAATACAAGCCTACATGACTTAAAAAATGTTAGAAAAACCATTTGGGAGTATTCTTGCATATTCTCTCTTTCCCAAACATATTTTATACTTCATTTTTGAATACCAAAGCTTATTTCTCCTACTCTTCTTCTTGAAAATCTTTTGGGGGAATTTTTTTTGGGGTTTACAAGTAAGGTTTGAGTTTGAACATATATTTATACCAATATATATTGCTTGAAAGCTTTCTTACCATTTGATGCTTTTCAAAGATCAATCTTGAAGAGATTCACTCTTCTACTCTTTTTTTGAAATATCATTTTTGGAGAAAATTCTTGTTGAGTATTATAGAAAGGCTTGAGCATATTTTAACTCATATATTAATTGCTTGAGAGGCTACTTGATTTATCAAAGGTCATTTGAAAAGAAAATCATTTTCTATTCTCTCACTCAATTAATTGCAAAATATTTTTGCGAGGTTTTATCATACTCTACCGAACTTCATTTTAAAATCATTTGAGAGTCCATTAAGAATTTTATTTGTACAAATCAGCTTATTTAAGAAGCATTTTACTTGTATGCAAAATTCTATATCATTTGTATTTACGGTGCAGGTTGTGAACCGGGAAGAGGTAACTACGCCTCGTGTAAGCAACAAATGTAAATAGGTAGCTACGCCTCGTGTAAGCAGCAGATTATAGAGGAAAGTTTCGCCCTGGTAAAAAGCGTATTGTATCAAGAAGCTCCATCCCAGTTTTAAGGAACGGATAGTGGAATCCTTGGGTGGTTTGCCCAAGGCGAGGATATAGTCAGGAGTTGCCGAACCTCGTTAAAACTTTGTGTTTGTGCTCCCTTTTCCCTACTCTATTTAATTTTTGCACTTTACTTTTTGCAGTTGTATGCTTATGTTCAATTTGAGCTGAATATTATAACTATTTTAAATATTTGCAAATATTATTATTTGTGGGATTCATGCTTATTTAGAAAGACCTTAAGTTGTGTTATACTGATTGTGGAATTAAAATAGGGATAAATTGACCTAGGAAGAATTTTTTAAATACCCAATTCCCCCCCTCTTGGGAATACACCATAACTCTCAATTGGTATCAAAGCCTCATTACAAAAAGTTTAAACGCATTTGTTAAAGATGGCGATTTCTCTTCTTGTTGATGTATCCCCATTTTGTGAGGGACAATCCTTTATAGATCCTCCACGATTTTATTGTATAGATTTTACTGTTTTGAAATTAAGAATGAGTATTTTTTTTTTTAAATCAATAGATTGGAGGATATGGAAAGAGATTGCTAAAGGGAAATATGCCTATGAAATCTATTGATAATATTGAAATTCCCAAACTAGAAAATGAACTAAATAAGCATGATATTCGTATGCTGCAAGAAAATTCAAATGCCATGGATATTTTATATTGTGCTTTAAGTTCTAATATTTTTCTTGAAATCATGGCATGTAATTGTGCGAGAGAAATTTTGGAGGAGCTAGATAGGAGATATGGAGAAGCCAAAGAAAAGGAAGCCACCTCTCTAGTCGAGAAGGAGGTACATATTTGTGGCTCAATAGATGGTCAATTGATGAAAAAGTGGCAAATTGTGGCTCAATAGCACTAGTCGAGAAGGAGGTACATATTTCTAAATCTACCTCATTTGCTAATGTGTGCACTGATTCATGTGATGATTCTTGTGTTGAACCTTGTGATAAATCTAGTGTTGAATCATCTCTTGAATTTAGTGATAATACTATTAATAATTCATGCAATGATTCGTATGATAATTTTAATGATAAATCTAATGTTGAATCTTGTGATGAATTTATTAATGGAAACATGCCATACACAAAAACTAGAAATGACTATATTTAATATGCATAACTGTCTAGTTAGGATGTCTAAGCAGCAAACCCTTTTGAAAAATGAGAATAAAAGGATAGCTAAACAATTAAAAGAATTAAAGGAATATCATGCTATTCTTGAAAAGAAAAAGATTAAGAAGGTCTTGAAAATCATTTGCTTGGAAAGAAAAAATTGAAGATTATGCTGAAATGATTTTCAGACCCACTAGTGAAAAAGATAACCCAAATAAATCATTTGGAATTAAAAGAAATGGATCTTTCAAGAAGGATTTGGGTTCATATTTTAAATCCCATTGTCATAAAAAATTTTATGCCTCATCTAGTAAAAATATGATCGATAAGAAAAGTCTTTGACATGCACATAAAGAGTGTCTATATTGTGAAAGAAAAAGGCATGTATGGTTTACTAGTCTATTTAGAAGTGCTAGAGGCATGGACAAGAAAATGATATGGATAATTAGGGAAGCAAAACCCCAAGAACCAAAGGTAGAATGGGTTCCAATAGGAATTACGTAATTATTTAGGACAATTCTTCCTTAGATACTAGGATTCGTATTTAAGTAAAAGGGGTAGGGATGACCAAGGGCTTGGGAAGTGGCCTGTGCCTAAAATGTCAAATTTTAGTATATGCATTCACTATACACTTTTAATATACTAAGAACCATAGAGAAGCAAGCCAATATGAAATTTCTAGTAATATATCCAATCTGAATTTAATGCATTTACATCATAATGATTGGTTAAAATATGAAAGTATTGGCTATAGCATGTTTGAGTTAAATTTACTTCCAAATGGGCACAAGCATCTTTGCTTGGTACATAATTTTTTAATGCTTAACTCACGCTTAAATGAATATCTTAAGTTAAGCATATTTTTGTCCATCATACATATTTGAACTTTAGGAATTAATCTTAAACTTTGTATCATATAAACCTAAACTCAAAATGAAAATTAAATGTTTAAGCATTTTCAAATGCATTTAAAGCTCATCCCCCGTTAGAAATTATGGGTTAAGTCTAAGCTTAAAAATGCCAATTGGTTGCTCGTTGAAAATTAGAAAATTTTTGTTTAAAAATTTTAATGCTTGGCTACATAACTGAGGGGGAGTAGTAAAGTTAAAATTCATCCAATAAATGCTAAATTGTATTGTTCTTAATTTAGAAATATTTTATAGCTTCATTTATATTGGATGTTTTGCAAGAACTAAATGCCACTATCCATTGCTTGGTAAATGTTATGCTATTTGATGGATAATTTATATTTATTTTGAACTATACTGATCTACATGCTTGAGTTGAGTGCCATCTGCATGACTAATGTAGATCCTTGTGAATTGCATGCTGGTTGTTAATTAGGATCTTGCATGTTGTTTTGAATGACCATATACAGTCATACACGCTAGCTAGTTGACTGAAATCATGACTCCATAAGACTATTTTTAAATTACAAATTCTTTTACAAGTCTTATGTAGTTTCAAAGTAAGTGACCTTGTTCAAACTTAGTGATTTAATCTTAAGTGGTCACTTAGATTATTGCATGATGGTTGGACTTTAGGAATACCAGGAATACCTTTTGTAGAAAATGCATGCAAGATAATTTTAAAAGATTAGTACATGATTGAATCCAAAATGCTATATAAATTGAAAGATATGTACACATTCTATAATTTTAGGAAGGACTAATTTATGGACACAATATGGTCCAAAACCTTGGGTTATGTACTTTCACTTAGGACCTAAATGGTAAAACATTATCCTTGTATTTAAACGACACATGTTTTGATGATGGTCCATAAACTAGATCAAATGCATGACATAGGGGGAGTTTTTATTTGTAACACACTCATTGTGTGTTTTGAGTTGTGTCATTTTATATTGAACCCCTATTGCATAATTTTTGAGTATGGTCTTGACCGGCTATCAAGCACTAATTGAAATGCAATATGTTATGCCTATATGCTAAAAGTCTAATATTTGCTACATGCTAAAAATCTCTTGAAGGATGAATATATGATGAGAGTGTGTAAATGAACATCATCCTTGAACTGATTGCAAGTATGTGTGCATGCAAATATATAGGGAAGCTTAAGCCCCATCCTTAAGAAAAAAGATTAAATTCACTTGCACCATGGACTCATATGCACTGTTATTCTATTGGTTTTACTTTTGAGTCCTCATGGTATTTTGGAGTAACGCTCATGCCAAATGCCTATAATCTCTTGCATACCAAGTCTTATCATGAAGGATGAACATATGAGGAGTGTTCTTAAATGAAACTCATCCTTAACCGAAAATTCACTTATGTGTGCTTGAGAATATACCAGGGAGCTGAGCCCCATCATTAGAGAAAATAAGAGCTTTAATGTAACATTCTTGTGGATATCATATGCATGAGATCATCATTGTTCTTGTTTTTGAGTCCTAGGCTCGTGTGAAAATCATGAACATCATATCCTGCTTTTACGGATTTATAAGATGATATGAATTATTCTTGGTTTTTATAATTACAAAATGATTTAACATCATTTTCTGATGCATATGTGCTCTATAGGAATGATTCTACTAGTTGTATAAAATTATTTTAGTCAATATCTAGTAGAAACATTTTAAAAGTATAAGCAATTTACTGCATCTAAACTAGCACTCAAATTGAAAGGGGAGTCCTTGAAAATAAATTTCCATATCTTGTTGTACTCACCCACATTTTTTGGCTTAGATCTATATTAAGCTTTATGTGGCATATACTTAGAGCATGATGATTTTATTGAAAATCTTAAGTGATAAAGTGATAACTTGTTGCTTGCCACAGTCTTTTTAAAAATTGCCATATGATCTTATATTTAAATTTATGATATTTTTAAGATCTATATGGTTGAGTTTTCTGGTTAATTTGTGAAATGTTTGTGCTTAAACAACTATCAAAAAAATTCTGCTTGCTTGATCTTCAGTGATTAAAATTATTATATTGCAAGCATTGTCCCCAGCACTTATTGATTAAGGGAGATTTTTTTTTAGCTTTTTTTATGGCAAGAACCGATTTTAAAAAAGATATATCTTATCTTTTGCCTTGAACTTAAAAGCATTCATGACATATGTTTTGTAATTTCCTTCAATTCGTTTTGTCATGATATTTCTAAAATTCAATGGCAAAGGGGAGAAAGTTTACATGTTCTATTTTTCAAAGAAAATTTCTTTTTACCCTTTTGTTGATGACAAAAGGGGGAGAAGATCTATGAGCAAAATTAAAATTCATTTATTCTCCTACTTTTGTTTTACAAAAATGATAAATGATAA
The DNA here is from genome assembly GCF_029873635.1 of Malania oleifera. Taxonomy (NCBI): domain Eukaryota; kingdom Viridiplantae; phylum Streptophyta; class Magnoliopsida; order Santalales; family Ximeniaceae; genus Malania; species Malania oleifera. The sequence continues at coordinate 57,928,748 of NC_080417.1, read as the reverse complement.
ATGTGTTTAATTGAATATATTTTTACGTAAGCTTCAAACATATACTGCACATTGAACCACTAAGCTTAAATGTATAACTTGGAAATTTCTAAAATCTTCATGTGTGAAAATGAACTTTATTGAATATCTTTTAAATTATGCATATTGTGAAGGGAGCCTTGTCAGACATACCCAATTTTGCTCATGTGTTTGTCATCATCAAAAAATGGGGAGATTGTTGACTTTTTGAGTCCGATCTCTATTTTGATTATGACAAACAACCGCACCTCACTTGTGTACTTAGTGAATAAAGAAGTTTATAATTTTGGAAGCACACGTGAGGGATGCAAAATGGAAGTCATAAATGCACTTTAAGCTCGCACCAATCGGCGTATTCCATGGGAATCAGGAGAGCAAGATTGAAGACTTTATTTATTTTTGGGTTGTAATAATTAATTATGTTTAATTGTGCATGCATCTCATGATTTAATTTGAAGCTCATACTTGACCTTAGACAGACCTTAGGCACTCTATATTTCATGAAAAATCATTTTACAAATGTGCAAAGATTATTTCAAGTGCAAAAATCCTTTTTGAAATGAAAAACTCCAAAGCAAGCTTTTCAAAGATCCCTTCATGTTTTTTTTCTGTCACATTGATGAACACTTTTCTCTATCAATAACTCCCTATCTTAAAAAGTGTTCAACCTAAAAGTTGTAGTATTTTATCTTAACTTTATGTTGATATCACGCACGTTCAATTTGGAGTTATATAGAAAATGTTATATTCAAAATACTGAAGGGTATTCACAGCAAAAAAATTCCCTTCACGTTTCTTTTGTCTCATTGATGAGCAATTTTATCTATCTAAAATGCCTTGTCTTAAAAAGTGTTCAACATACAAGTTGTGTAAATTTCTCTTAGCTTTCCATTGATACTTGGAACGTTAAATTTGGAGTTGTGTAGAAAAAGCTATGTTTGAAAAATCAAAGGGTGTCCGTGTAGAAAGTGCCCCAATAGCTGAAAAACGGTTAGTTTTCAAATTAAATTACATTTTAATACCCCAACGGCCATAAAATGGCGCTATTAATGGGTTTTCTCTATAAATACAAGCCTAAATCACTTGAAAAATGTTAGAAAAACCATTTGAGAGCATTCTTGCATATTTTCTCTCTCCTAAACATATTTTATACTCCGTTTTTGAAGATCAAAGCTTATTTCTCTTACTCTTCTTCTTGAAAATCTTTTGGGGGAATTATTTTTAGGGTTTATAAGCCAGGTTTGAGCTTGAGCATATATTTATACGAATATATATTACTTGAAAGCCTTCTTGCCATTTGATGCTTTTCAAAGGTCAATCTTGAAGAAATTCACTCTCCTACTCTTTCTTTGAAATATCATTTTTGGAGAAAATTCTTGTTGAGTATTACAAAAAGACTTGAACATATTTTAACTCATATATTAATTACTTAAGAGGCTTCTTGATTTATCAAAGTTCATTTGAAAAGAAAATCATTTTCCATTCTCTCACTCAATTAATTGCAAAATATTTTTGAGAGGCTTTATCATACTCTATCGAGCTTCATTTGAAAATCATTTGAGAGTGCATTAAGAATTTTATTTGTACAAATTAGCTTATTTAAGAAGCATTTTACTTGTATGCAAAATTCTATATCATTTTTATTTCTAGTTCGGGTTGTGAACCGGGAAGAGGTAACTATGCCTTGTGTAAGCAACGGATTGTAAAGAGGTAGCTATGCCTCGTGTAAGCAGCGGATTGTAAAAGGAAGTTTCGCCCTAGTAAAAAGCATATTGTAACGGGAAGCTCCATCCCAATTTTAAGGAGCGGATAGTGGAATTCTTGAATGGTTTGCTGAAGGCAAGGACGTAGGCAGGAGTTACCAAGCCTCGTTAAAAACTTTGTGTTTGTGCTCCCTCTTCCCTACTCTATTTAATTTCTGCACTTTACTTTCTGCACTTGTATGCTAATGTTCAATTTGTACTGAATGTTATAACTATTTTAAATATTTGAAAACATTATTATTTGTGGGATTCATGCTTGTTTAGAAAGACCTTAAGTTGTGTTATACTGATTGTGGAATTAAAATAGGGATAAATTTACTTAGGAAGAATTTTTTAAATACCCAATTCACCCTATTTCTTGGGAATACACCATAACTCTCAAACTTGTTGACCATAAATGAAGCTATCAAAGAAAGATACAGCAAGCTGCCAATAATTCTTTGAAATTCTGTGTTGTCCACATTTGTTGTGCCATCAAGTAACTTGAGAGATTAAGTTGTGGAAAGAGCAGTTGAGATATCTTTGGCACCACTCATGTCGGTATTTGACAATAGCTATCGAATCTACTTGTGTTGTGAGAAAAAAAGTCATGCCAATTTTTTTTTTGTTATTTCCTATAATCACAAGATCATCGACATACACCAACAAATAACAGATTATAGAGTCTTTTCTATAAATAAATAAGGACGAATCAACTCTGGAATTTTCAAACCCAAGCTCAAGAAGTATATTTTTTAGTGTAGTGTACCAAGCTTGAGGGGCTTGTTTAAGTCCATATATTGCTTTTTGTAGCTTGCAAACATAATTGGGTTTAGATGGATCTATGAACCCCGGGGGTTGCATCATATACACAGTCTCAGATAATGCACCATGTAAAAAGGCATTATTAACGTCCATTTGCCTTAACTCCCAACCATTCACAACAGCAATAGACAAAATTGTTCTAATTGTGGCTGGTTTAACTATTGGACTGAAGGTATCTTTGTAATCAAGCTCGGGACGTTGATTATAACCCTTTGCAACTAACCGAGCTTTGAATTGATCCACTAATTCATCAGATTTTCCCTTCACCCTGAACACCCACTTGCAGCCCACTGGATTACACTTCAAAGGGATTGGCACTAAATCTCAAGTTCCATGTTTCATGAGGGCTGTAAGCTCATTTGACATAGCATCACGCCATTATGGTTAAGTTAAAGCCTAACTCACACAGGTTGGTTCAATGGTCTCAGGGAGTGGATGTTTAGACAAAGAATTGAGCCGTTTGGCTTTAAAATATTGATTCATAGACCGAGGGGTCATTTGGTGAAGTCGTTGAACATGTTGATTTGAGGGAATTTGAGCATTCGGGTTTTGGGAATTTTCGGCCTGTTCTAGTGTTTGTGTAACAGGTGAGGGGTGAGAAAGCAATGAGTTTGAATCATGCAGCAAGTATTCTGATGAGAACTAGGAGATGAGGAATTCAAATGCAAGGAATTATGACCTAGATTTTCAGATGAAACCTGAAGAGAAGAAGAAAGAGGGTTGACGAGATTACCCAAGGAGGATGCGTCGCCGGTGGCTACACCTTCCGGAGTTGTTGATAAGGGCAGCAAGGCAGATGGCATTGATGAGGGCACGAGGGTGACCTGGGCATCAAAGAACGGAGGAACAGTGTGGGGTTCTGGTGTTTGGTTCTTCGGGTTGGGAGAAGACACAGTAGGAGTGTTTGATTCATCTAGAAATGTAAATCTTGTGAGTTTTGAGGTCAAGACATTTTTAGGCACTTTGGGTTTGAGAGTACCCGAGGAACACACAAGGTGAGGATTTGGGCTCCATTTTATGAGTGTTGTAGGGTCGGGTAAGTGGGTAATAAAGACACCCAAATTTTCTTAATTTGAGATAATTTGGTTTTTGACCAAAAATAGCTTCAAAAGGAGAAATGTTTTGAAGAAAAGGAGTGGGTTGCTTATTGATTAGATAAGAGGCTGTTTGGAAGGCTTGAGGCCAATATGAAATGGGCAGCGATGCATCATGGAGAAGAGTGAGACCTGTTTCTACAAGATGACAGTGACGTCGCTCAGAAACACCATTTTGTTGTGGGGTGTATGGGGGCGGTGGTATAGTGACCAATACCATTGTCCAATAAAAAAGATTTTAAAGCAATGAATTCACCACCATTATTAGAGTACAAAATTTTGATTTTGGTTTGGAAGTGTTTTTATACAAATTTTTTGAAGTGAGGAAAAATTGTAGACACCCCGGATTTTGTAGCCATTGGATAGAACCACATGTATTTTGTGAATTGGTCAACCAAAATAAGGTAATAATGAGATCTGTCGATTCTAGTATAATGTGTGTGTTTCCAACCATCAGTGTTAATAAGTTCAAGCGGTGCATGACTTTGAAGACTATTGGCATGAAAAGGTTGTTGATGTGCTTTATTAATGGAACAAGAACTACACAATTGAGAAAAAAAAATTTGTTTTGACAATAGGAAGAGAAAATTTCTTAACAAGATGTTGGACTATTCGAAAAGATGGATGCCCAAGATGCTTGTGCCACCCATCTCTTGAGGTCTGTTCATGCACATTAGCAACCATTTTGGAGGGAGGAGACATCATTGATTCCGAAAAAGGGTAGACTCCTTGAAGTATAATCGCCCTGTGATCTTGTCCTTCACAAAGAAATGAAAGGGGTGAAATTCAATGACAACATTATTTTGTTTGGTAAGATGATGTACTGAAATTAAATTTTTGGAACGGTTTGGAACACAAAGAGTATCACGTAAGATAAAGGTGTGATTGGGTGAGTGTAATTCCAAAGAACCAATGTGTGAGATAGGCAAACCTGCACCATCACGAAGAATTACTGCATCAGTACCATCATATTTAGAGTGAATGGACAAATTTGCAAGATCACCCGTTATATTGTGAGAGGCCGCTAGGTCCATAAGCCATGTTTTGTATTTTTCATTAGAGGAGGTCACGCAGTTGGCTATAAAATCATTGGACTGTAGCTGAGAACAGTACTTCGCGGTATAACACATTTGCTCACAAAGTTGACAACACAGCGTGTAACGTTTCTAGTTATTATTGGGCTTGGTAGACCCATTATTGAAGCAGCGTCCATCACGTTGGTGACCATTGGATTGGCGGGCTAGGCTTTGACCTTGGTTACATTAAGACCTATTCGGTTTATAAGACTTCTTTGATAAGTCACCTCCAGACGAAGGTTTCCTTTCATTCGTGTAGTTCACTGTTATTACCATTTGCTGAGTAGCAGCCTCCAAACCCCGGAGATAGGATTCATGACCTACCAAGAGCTCGTGCAACTCTTCAAACACTAATGACTTATCCTATGCTCGGATCGGTGTAGCTAACTCACGGAAATAAGGCCCTAACCCATTCAAGATGTTAGCTTTGGTGTGATCCCAAGAGGGGGGTAAATTGGAGATTTAAAAAACTTTTTGGCTAATTTAAAAGTTTTTCCGATTCACCACATATCATATCTCATTCAATGTTAAATGCGTGTATGTAAAAAGATTAAATTATTTGGTTCATGCATACATGCATATCTCGTTCAAAGTAAATGTGTGCATGCAACTAAATATAACAGTAAATAAATAGGCATACATATACCAAATTTGAAGTGCAGTAATTTAAATGAGATAGGGAGAGAGTGACACAAGATATTTGTTATCAAGGTTCGGCCAAACCAGCTTATGTCCCCGCCTTGGGCATACCCCTCAAGGATTACACTAAACTTGCTTACTTAAATAGGCAGAGCAGAAGCCATTTACATCCTCTCCTTACGGGACGAGGAAAATCCTAACTCAATTACTAGGTTGAGCAGAACTAGTCTTACTTATGGGGCTGAGACTACCCAGTTCAATTAACGAATTGAACCCAACCAGTACAATAAAAACCACTTTTTTACATAATACAATGCTTCTAAATACAAGTAGAAATGTAAACAATTAAGCTCATAAAAAATACACACTCCAATGATATGAAATAATGCTCAGGGAGTAAAGGTGTTTTACTAAAAATAATATTTTCAATATATGAACAAGATGTATATGATAAGCACATAAAGATTTAAATTCTATAAAATATTTTCTCCAAAAGTATCTATCAATCAAATAAACGAGAGAAACTCAAAGATTTACCCTTAAAATGATTTTCTAAAAATATGAGTGTAGGTGAGAGCAAATGCACTTTTGATAAAATAAAATCCCAATCAAAATGAATATACTCTTTCAAATGATTTTCAAAAGGTAATGAAGAGTGTTGGGAGAGTATAAAATTTACCCCATAAAAGATTTTGCAGTAAAAATATGTTTTGGGGGAACTTTGATTAGGATAAAAATTAGAGAGAAAATGAGCTAATCAAAGTTACTAATTTGAGTTATGAAATTGGTATATATAGACTCAAGAAAATTTTTGACCATTGGGGACACACTAAGAATTATTAAAATTTTAATTAATTTTTAACCCTAATTACCCCAATTAAAAATAAGCAACTCGAGAATTTCGGGCGCATGACTTGAAGTTAGGTCGCTCGAACAGACACAAGAGAAAAAGGGAGTTTTTGAGGTTTGGGTGCCTAAAAATATGTTCAGGTAGCTGAATCGAAGGCGATTTCAAAAGACCACGGTTCGGTCACTCGATCTAAAGTCTGATTTACCAAACTTACATGTTTGGTTGCCCGAGGTGGATTTGAAGGCGACATTCGGGCACCTGGGGAAGGTGAAAAGTGACCGATCAAAGGTTTGATCGCCCAGGGACGCTCAGTTCAATTTGGTTTGGTCGCCCGAACCAAGTCAAACTTGTTGACCACTCAACCATTCGGTCGATCGAGGCGTTTTCAATGCACACAGTTTTGTTGCTCGAAGCCCTTTCACACTTAAGATTTTGTCCTGTTTTTTTAGCAAAATTATGTGCAGGGACCTAGGGTCAATATAAGGCCTAGGCATTTTAATTTACCCTAAAAACCTGGCGTTGAAATCAACCCTAAGGTCTGTCTATGGTTCAGTCTGAGTTTACATTTATATCATGCAGGATGAATGCAGTTATTACAAACCAAATTAAAATCAAATGCAATTACAACACAAAATATGTCTTCTTCTTCTCCTTTGCTCTTTGACTCCACGGAATACGCCAGAATGATGATAAATTTGAAGTTCCTCCTGTGTTCGACTTCCCCTTATGTGTGTGTTGAATTATAACCTGTTCAGTCACTAGATTACACACATAAGTAACACATGTGTATCGAACTCGAAAAGCAAACAATCTCCCCTTTTTTTATGATAACAAATGCACTAGAGTAAAATTGGTAGAACCTAAAAATGCTCGCTTTAAGAATATGCATAATGTAAAAATAAGCATAATAGCTCAAACATATTCATGAAAGAAGACACAACAAAGATCATGCATTTAAATTTTTGCAATAAAGCACACGTTCAGATATTTGCCCTTATGGTTTTTGCCTTAAAAAAACTTCCTTTTAGGTCATAAACATTTTGCTCATTAAAATTCTCCCCCTTTTGACATCAGCAAAAAGGGTTAAGCTAAGTGAAATTTTTTTTTATCATTTAACACAAACTTAGAAAAGAGAACTCCCCCCTTTTGAAAATAATTTTTTATTTTTCTTATAACAACTCTCCCTCATTTTGGCATAAGATTTAGGAATAGAAAATCATTCTTATATTTTCTTGAAAAAATATGGCAATAAAGCACACAACAGTATAGCTAGTCAATAAGAGATTGAAAGACACATGAAAAACAAGATTAGACCAGGATTATTCACAAACCATGGCAATTTAAACATATCATAACACCCATGAAAGATTTGACTTCAACACACATGACATATGATAGTAGATGTTGGTTTGAGCATAAAAGTGGTCTAACTAGTTCATATGCATTTCATATATGTTCCATGAACCAGCTATACAACACCCTTCAAAAATTTATAACCAACATAATTTCATGACATAAGATTTCAATACAATACAAGCACAGTCATGAAAACATTCAAACACAAAAGCAAGAAAACATGATATGTTCTATGTAAGTTCATTTCTTGCAAATATATATATCCCTTTAAAGTTTTCGATAAATACTGGAGGCTTGTGCTTACTGAAAAAGAAACTTTAATTTAAACTCAAGCAAGCACTATTTTTTAGTTTATCATTTAAGTACAAGTCACAAAGTACCAGAAAAAAAAAATATGGATCCAAAGATATTAAATAAATTTTTAAAAATAGGGATCATATGGCAAAGCAAAGAACTGTGGCAACTAAAATATTTTCATTTATGATATTCAATAAAAAATTATAGTAAAGCACATGCCACAGAGAACTAACATAGATCTAAGCAAAAAATTTGGTGAGCATAATAAGATAAACATTTAAAGAAAAGATGCTCCCCCTATCAATTTTGAATACGAGCTTAGAATCTGTTAGTAACTTATACTAAAACAAAATTTGAAAGTTTAAGAGTTTAAACAATATAAGTACTCTTTTTCAAATTTTACTGGATAAATGAATCTCACCAGTAAAATGTCGTTAAACACACATGCGCTAAATATCAATCGATAGGTCTTGCATGGTGCTTATCCATACTGTGAACAATCTATATCAAAGAATGATTCAGTAGAGAAAGGATATGATGTTCATGGCACAAAAAAAAAAAAAAAATTCGAACTCAAAAAGTAAAAGTAATGAAAAATATGAGTAAATGGGCTTGGTGATTTAAATCCTTTTTCAAGGATGAGACTCAAACTCCTCGGTATAGTCTCACGCACACATAAGTGCATTTATGCTCAAGGATGAATTTCATTCAAGCACATTCATCACATGTTCATCCTTCTAAATATTACTCAGCATGCAAGAGATTATAGGCAATAAGTTCATTTTTCTTAAAAGTGGGGCTTAAGCTCCCCCTATATATTTGCATGCATACATACTTGCATTAAGTTCAAGGATGATAGTATTTTAAGAACAATCCTCATATTTCATCCTTTCTAAAAATTTCATTATGCGGCAAACAATAAGCATTTAGCACACAACATGTTGCATTTTAATTTAAATGCACAATAGCCAATCAAGGCTATACTCAAGGGTAATGCAATAGGGGATCAAAGAGGGTGACGCACCTCAAAACACAATAAGAGTGCGTAAAATGAAAAACTCTCTCAAGTTATGCAATTGTCCAAGTTTATGGACCATCATCAAAATATGGTATGCTTAATTAAGAGGACAATGCTTTACCATTTGAGTCCTTAGTGAAAGTGCATAACCAAAGAATTGGACCAAACGGTGTCCATGAACTAGTCCCTCCTAGGATGACAGAATGTGTGCATGTTTTCGATTTACATAGTGGTTTGGATTTGACATGTACTTTACCTATATAGTTAATTTGCATGCATTTTCAACAAAAAGTGAGAATAATAATTTCATCATGATTCACTCATCCTTTCAAAAATGTTTGGGCATGCATTAAACTATCTATCCTAATCCATGGTTTTATTTATGGGAAAAATTCTACCGAAATTTTGGCAGCATTTCGTTTGTAAATCAAACATTTTCTCAAATTTATATGTATCGAAAACTTGATAGATTTAAGCAAACAATATAAAATACTCTGCATCATGCAGATACCATTCAATTAAAGGCATGCGAGAACCTATATCCACTACCAGCATGCAATTCTCATCAATTGCATCCGCCATGCAAGAGACATTCTAGACTAAGCACGCAATCAGGTAGTTCAATTAATATATTAAATAAAATATAAACTATCCATTAAATAATGCAAACATTTAACAAGTACAAGATAGTGGCATTCAACTCAAACAACATATTTAAACAAAAATTCTTTGCTTCCCCTCAGTTATGCAATCAAAGAATTTCATATTCAATAATAGTATTTGGCATAACAAAATTTTCAAATATGGGGATGAACATATGAATTCCTTAAATTAAATTTATCATTTCAAAATGATTTATCGTTAAGCTCAATGATGAGATTAGGATTACAAGATGTATAATGTAAGATTTATTTCCTAAAACTCAATTATGTGCGTTGGGCAAAATATGCTATAGTTAGGGCATTCATACTAAAGCATATATAGTATTATAAAAAGAATACTGTCCATTTGAATGAGATTTATTTAAACATGCTTATGAGGTTTATTTCAAAAACTGATAATGATATAAGCATGCACTAGCCAAAATTATCATATATTAACCAATCATAATTATTTGTATATATATATTAAGCTTAGATTGGATAAGATCATTAAAACTCACATGTTGGCTAGATTTTCTTACGGTTCTTAGTATAATAATAGTGTATATTAAGGTTTAGAATTTTAAGCACAAAACACTATTTGAGCATTCAAGGCATAACAACCCCTTTATAACAATTTCTAAAATCTTATGAGTATTTATAAAAAATATTCCTATTTAGCTTTTCATAAGATGGCATGCAATCACAGAAATATTATATGATTCACAATAATATTCTAACAGAAAATGCATCAAGTGAACCATAACATGAACTAACTAATAAATTAGGAGGAGGAAAGATATACCTTTGTGTTTTACTCCTCCATAATAGTTTATGCTCCGAGTGGTGTCCTTTTCTCTCTTAATTTTTCAAAATCCTTATGATTCCCAAAATCCTTAACACATAGAAAGATATAAACTTACAAAAGCATTAGTGACTAAGGCACATAAAAAGTATACATGGCACATTGATGATATGCATTAAAACACATGTCATGCAAATTTAATTCATTTTCAAATTTTGGGAAATTATGCATTTTTAAAATCATTTTTCAATGAGACATGATAACTTTGATAAATACTTTCCAAATCCTCCAATCAATTGATTTTACAAAATCATTTTCAAATTTCAAACTATAAAATCTACACAATAAAATCAGGGGAGGATTTGCAAAGACTTAACCCTCAAATCAGGGATACACCAAAATATGAGTTGTTGCAATCTTTATGCAAATAGCGGTTAAGCTTATTGTAACAAGGCTCTGATACCAATTGTTTGCTTTGGTGTGATCCCAATAGGGGGTGAATTGGAGATTTAAAAAACTTTTCGGCTAATTTAAAAGTTTCGCCGATTCACCACATATCATATCCCATTCAATGTTAAATGTGTGTATGTAAAAAGATTAAGCTATTTGGTTCATGCATACATGCGTATCTCATTCAAAGTAAATGTGTGCATGCAACTAAATATAATAGTAAATAAATATGCAAACACATGCTGAACTTAAAGTGCAGTAATTTAAATGAGATAGTGATAGAGTGACACAGGATATTTGTTATCAAGGTTTGGCCAAACTAGTCTACGGCCCCACCTTGGGCATACCCCCCAAGGATTATACTAAACCTGCTCACTTAAATGGGCAGAGTAGAAGCCGTTTACATCCTCTCCTTACGGGGCAAGGAAAATCCCAACTCAATTACTAGGCTGAGCTGAACTAGTCTCACTTACGGGGTTAAGACTCCCCAGTTCAATTTTTGGGCTGAACCAAACCGGTCTCACTTTAGGGCTAAGACTTCCCAATTTAATTAATGGGTTGAACCCAACCAGTACAATAAAAACCATTTTTGTACATAATACAGTGCTTCTATATATAAGTAGAAATGTACACAATTAAGCTCATAAAAAATACACACTCCAATGATATGAAAAAATGCTCAAAGAGTAAGGGTGTTTTACTAAAAAATAATATTTTCAATCTATGAACAAGATGTATATGATAAGCACATAAAGATTTAAATTCTATAAAACATTTTCTCCAAAAGTATCTATCAACCAAATAAACGGGAGAAACTCAAAGATTTACCCTCAAAATGATTTTCTAAAAATATGAGTTTAGGTGAGAGCAAATGCGCATTGATAAAATAAAAGCCCAATAAAAATGAATCCACTCTTTCAAATGATTTTAAAAAGTTAACAATGAGTGTTGGGAGAGTATAAAATTTACCCCATAAAAGATTTTGCAATAAAAACATGTTTTGGGGGAACTTTGATTAGGATAAAAAATAGAGAGAAAATGGACTAATCAAAGTTACTAATTTGAGTTATGAAAGGGGTATATATAGACTCAGGGAAATTTTTGATTGTTGGGGACACGCTGAGAATTATTAAAAAAAATAATTAATTTTTAACCCTAATTACCCTAATTAAAAATGAGCAACCTGAGAGTTTCGAGCGTCTGACCTAAAGTTCAGCCACCCAAACAGAAACAAGAGAAAAAACGAGTTTTTGAGGTTTGGGTGCTTGAAAATATGTTCGGGTAGCTGAATCGAAGGCGAGTTCAAAAGACTGCGGTTTGGCCATCTAGTCTAAAGTTCAGTTTACCGAACTTACATGTTCGGTTGCCCGAGGTGGGTTTGAACGTGAAGTTTGGGCGCCCAGGGAAGGTGAAATTTGATCGCTCAAAAGTTTGATCATCCAGGGACGCTTAGTTCAATTTGGTTCGGTCGCCTGAACCAAGTCAAACTTGTTGACCACTCAACCATTCAATTGACTGAGGCGTTTTCAATGCACACAATTCGGTCGCCCGAAGCCCTTTCACACTTAAGATTTTGTCCTGTTTTTTTGGCAAAATTATGTGCAAGGACCTAGGGTCAATCTAAGGTCTAGGAATTTTAATTTACCCTAAAAACCTGGCGTCGGTCGACTTTTGATTGACCAAAGTCAGCCCTAAGGTCTATCTACGGTTTAGCCTGAGCTTAAATTCATATCATGCAGAATGAATGTAGTTATTACAAAGCAAATTAAAATCAAATGCAATTACAACACAAAACTTGTCTTCTCATTCTCCTTTGCTCTTTGACTCCACGGAATATGCCATAATGATGATAAATTTGAAGTTCCTCTTGTATTCCACTTCCCCTTATATGTGTGTTGAATTATAACCTGTTCAATCACTAGATTACACACATAAGTAACACGTGTGTTTGTCAGCATCAAAGTAGAGATCAGACTCAAAAAGCCAACACAAGACATAGAGGGTTAAATCGTCATCAGAAAATGGATGATCAATGATGGCGATTTCATCTGCTAGAGCCTTTATAACATGCAAATAGTCAAAGATTGATCGATTTCCATATTGAATCAAGGCGAGTTCCTCCTTGAGTTGCATAGCCCATGTTCTTGAATGGTTAGCATATAACGTTTTGATGTTATTCCAAGCCTCGTGTGATGTTTTTGTTGTGGCTATGAGTGGAGTAATTGTGGGAGATGTAGAGGCTAGGATGGCATTGAGGATAAGTTTGTCCTATTGAACCCAATGAGTTTTTTTGAGTTTGGTAGTTAAAGTGCCGATGGGAGAAGGGCAAGAAGATATGCCATTGACATAGTCAAACAAATCATAGCCAATAAGGAGGGCTTCAAATTGAGCCTTCCATTAAAGGAAAGAGGAGGGTGTTAACTTTTCATTGATTTGGGCAGTGATATTGAGGGCAATAAGTTGTTTATCAGTGCTAGAAAGGAGATGGTTGTTTAGTGGGAGGTAAGCTAAGAAAGATGATGTAGTTGGGATCGTTTGCTCTTATGAGAATGGATCTTTGATACCATATAGAAGAAATAAGACTACTGTTTTTCAATGAATATTTTTCCATACTTTATTGATGCAATAAAAGCTAACTTATACACTATAAAGAGCCAGAAAATAATAGTAATTAAATAAAAAGGGAATGGGAAATTCAGAGGAGGTAAAGCAGGGCTCGTCGATGAATGCCTTGGCTTTATTGACGAACTTCTTGATATGGGTCATTGACGAGTCTTAGTATCTAGTCGATGAAGAGATATCGAGAGGGTGTATTTCAGACCCATAGATTCTTCGACGTGTTCTTTACTTTTGTTGACGAACTGGCTTCCTCACCTCATCGACAAGGCCACGTGGCCAACCATCTATATAAGTACAAAAATCAGGTTTTGATAGAAAAATTCAGTTGCTCTTCTCTCTCTCTCTCTCTCTCTCTCTCTCTCTCTCTCTCTCTCTCTCTCTCTCTCTCAACTTCGGTCCCTCTGCCTTCTCTCTAAAAATTCAGCTTTGTTTCTCCCCAGTACGATAGTCAAAAGCTACCACGATCATTTTAGGGAGATTCTCTACAACCTAGTCAGAACAGAATTTCGATTTGTGAAGTTTGGGAACCATTCCAAAATCAAGGTAAGTAGATTATTTAAGGATTATTTGGTTTGTAGGTTTTTCTGAACCCAAATTTAGTAGTAGATGTTGTCATAGTGGTGTTTGGGATGATTTTTGTGAGTATTGTGAATTCAGGGTGTTAGGGCTTTTATTGCCAGCAGGTTAGTGAACCTAGAGGGAATTCCCAAGAAACTAGGTAAGATAATGAATGGTTTATAATTCAGGAAATGTAAGTATGAAATTATTCAAGGATATATATATATATATATATATATATATATATGTGTGTGTGTGTGTGTGTGTGTGATTTTAGGAATATGAAATTATGAACGTCATGGGCGTGAGTTAGAGCCAGTAGATGAGTTCAGTTAGTTAAGGTAAGGGAAATATGCTATGCTAGTAAATTCTGAAAATTCTATTAGTAAAGTATAGTATTTGTTTATTAAGATACAAGGTATAAACTATACAATTTTACAGATTTCAGAATATGAGTTTTATTATTTATGTGGCATGAGTAAGTATTTGCTTAGTATAGTGTTTATGTAGTTTTCAGAATATCATGATTTACAGTATTTTTGCACAAAAATATGCTTTATCAAATATTATACAAACAGATATATTTTCTAAATAGATACTATTCAAACAGATATAGTTACAGATAGATATTATACAGACAGATACATTTTACAGACAAATATGTTACAATATTTACAGAATTCCATGATTTTCCAAAACTATAACACTCAGATATTACAAATTATTTAGTCAGATACTACGGTCAGATATTACAGTATTTCGGATCAGATTTATAGTGTTATGGTTATTTTGGAATCATGATGAAACAACAAGATAATTATATATATATATTAGTATTGTACAGTAACAGATCCCTGATGAATTATTTTAGTTAGATTAATTATTTCAAACAGATTCATTCAGCAGAGCACGGTACCGTTTCTATTTCAGATAAAAGTGCAACCACATATCTTAGATAGTGTGTGGATTCTATCTACCGTGCCTATGGAGGGATTGCAGTCTCCCCAGATTCCTTGGTTGAGGGGGTCAGTTTGACGAGGTAGATACCAGCACCGTGCCTTTGGAGGGATTGCAGTAAAGGCCAGACTGAGGATTGGTAGATTATTCAGGTGACTTATCCTAGTAGGCCAACCTAAGTTAAATCCAGCCTATGGGCCGTACAACCATGTCATGAGGGGTTAAGTCATGACATACAGATTTGTAGGGATATTACTTAGTTATTTATATACATATAGAGTTACAGAATAATAGTAAATATATATATATATATATATATATATATTATATTCTTAGCAGTATGAATAAATAGAAAACTTAGATAACACAATTGTATTTTAAGTCACGTAGGTGTGAGTTACACAGTATTTACATGATATCTTAGTTCAGTTTTTTATCAGTATGTTATTTATGTAAACTCAGTTGCCACACACTAGTAATAACATATTTCTTCTTATTGAGCGTTGTCTCATCCCAATAAATTAACATTTCTCAGGTGATCCAGTTAGATGAGCAGAGCAGACTCGTAGGTAGAGAGGTTGTTTACACTATCCTGTTTGTAGAGTAAGTGTTATTAGGGGATTGTATTTTTGAGTAGTATTCATGAGTGTTTGGGTAGAATATGTTGGATGATATACAATTATGTATGTATGTTTTGGGATAACACTGGATTTTGGTATTGTATATATAGATGTATGACTTTATGTTTTCCACTGCATAAGCATGTTACTCTGTAAATAGGAAATTTCCTCAATGCCCACCTGGGGCCTGAAATGTTATAGTAAATATAATTAGGGGTATCAGAGTATTTTATTTTGTAGTATATTTATAAAAAAAAATGGTATGAAATTTCAGGTCATTATATTTTGGTATCAGAGACTAGGTTGTTAGGTTCTGTAGACTCTAGAGTACAGCGGAAAACAATACCAGAATATAGGAATGAAATTTTGGAGAAGGATAGAACATAATATCAGTAAGTTATTGTTGGGAAACTAGGGTGAGAATTTAGGGTTCTATTCTACAGTCTGGAAGTAGGAACATCGAGGTGGTTTCTGTGTTTTTCCTGGGGTGACGGATTAGGAAAACCATAGTAAACTATCATCGGTTTCTTTTTCTATATGGTAGGACTAGACCTTAAATTAGTGATAGGAAGTATGGGGTATTTTAGTTAGAATAGCATTATAAGATTCAGATTCGCAGAATAATTTGGTGTGCTACAGAATGGACTCTGGAGTAAGTAGCGCATACACTAGTGGTGACAATGGAGTAGGGCCTTCTGGTGTAGGAGGTGGGGATTCAGATGCTGTATTACACAATATAGCTTAGCAAGTTATGGTTGAGATTGCATGGACCTCTAGGGAGCAGGGAGGCCCATTTGCAGTTCAGGGGTGCACGATAGAAAAGTTCATGAAGAAGAACCCTCTAGCGTTTTCAGGAGTAGTTGATCCTACAGTTGCCGAGAACTGGATGCAGGAAATGGAGAAAATACTGATGGTGCTCCACTGCACCGATAAGTAGAGGGTTCTTTATACCATGTATAAGTTGGCAGGGAAGGCCAAAAGATGGTGGACGTGTAACGACCTGAAAAATAATGGTATTTAAATAATAAAGAGAGAGGGAAATGGAATCAGTAACAGAAGGAGGCAGCCGACTATGTCGACGAATGCTTTGCGTTCGTCGACAACATTGCATTTTGGAGGTGATAATTCCAACAAATTTCCCTAGGCCTCGTCGATGAGGGTTCTTTAAGACCTCGTTGACAAGGTCCCGACTTTGTCAACGAGAAGATACCGAGAAGGGTTTTAGGGCAGACTAAAATTCGTCGACGAAGAATGTAAAGACCTGAAAAATTAAAATGATTAAAATAATTAGAGAAAAATAATAATAAATGAACAGATAAAAGGAATAGTATGAGAAAAAAAAATAAAAAAAAAAATTTATATATATATATATATAAAATAAAATGAATTTAGACTAATTATTAATTAGTTAATTAATGGAATATTATTTGATTGAATTAATAAATTAATTAAATGTTATTTAAATAAATTATATAATGGGTATATATATATAAGGATATGGTGTGTGTATATATATATATATATATATATATATATATATATATATATATATATATAATATAAAATAATATAAAGATAGAATTAAGTGAATTGGATTTCATTTGAAATCCAATTCACTTATCAATGTTCAGAGCCTGGTTCACGCCCCCTTCTTTGCAATTTCCTTCTGCTTCCTGTGTGCAGCGAGCTCCGCTCTGTCTTCGTCTCCATCTCTTCTTCTCTTAATTTCTCGATAAATTTATGACGGATCAAAAAACGGAAGGTGTCGTTGAACTCCTGGTTCCGCTGCCGACATTTCTACTGGAGCAAATTTTTCATGGGAAGGGCTTAGGCACTGCTCCTGGGGAAAGGTAATTTTTCCCCATTTTCCCAATTTCGCCATTAATATGTGGTTAAATTGACTAACGGACACCACCACGGGGTCCTAGCCGTCATTATCGTCATTTTGACGTATGTAATTTTCCAATTGAGGTTTTCTAGGCTCTACTCCAAAGCGAGAGTGAGATTTGGAAAATTTGGCAATTTGGCTAAATTTAAGGGTATTATTATTTATTTAGGAATTATGGCCCTAGGAAATATTAAATAATATTTTATTCACGAATAATTTATCAGAACTAGGAATTTAATTTCAAGATCCGGGTGAGCGCTGCAGGTATTTTTTGGAGTCCCTGTTGGCGTAGTTCGAGAAAACAGGTAAGGGGAAAAATATATATTTAATCAGAATTTTTATGAATTAAATGAACAATAAATTGTGTTATATGTACGTGTAATTTTTCAGTATGGGTAAAATGCTAGCTGTTTAAATTATATATTTTTTAAGTTTAGGGATGTTTATTAGATATGTATATGCGAAAATGAATTGATGAAAGTGGGAAAATATTTTCAGGATAATTATGTAAGAAATGACAGGTATTTTCAGTATATAAACATTAAATATTGGTTGGCTTATTTTATAGGCAATGTATGAATTTTATTGTTAAATTGTGTGGCATGAGTAAAATAGAATTTTGTGTGGAATTATGATATATATATATATATATATATATATATGAGAGATGCAAGATATACAGAAAATGAAATGAGCATAAAAATGATATATGAAATATGCTGCATGTGAGTGTTAATACAATCATGGAAACAACCACGGCTGAAAAGATGCCGACCACGGCTGAAAGGATGCCAAAGCTAACCAACCACGACTGAAAAGATGCCGACCACGACTGAAAGGATGCTGAAGCAAACCAATCACGGCTGAAAAGATGCCGACCACGGCTGAAAGGATGCCAAAGCTAACCAATCATGGCTGAAAAGATGCCGATCATGGCTGAAAGGATGTTGAAGCTAACCAACCACGGCTGGAAAGATGCCGAGTATTTATGAATTAAAATAAAAATGAGTATGAAATGAAAAGGGAAATGAATGGAATGGAAATGAAATATGAAATGTGAACAATGTAAAATGGGAAAGAGTCACTTAAAGTGAAATGCAATGCAATGTTAAGCCATGAATATGAACATATGTGTATGCTTGAATAATGATAGAAAAGAATGATGTATTATGATATTAGAAGTATCTATGTACATAGAACATGTTATGATTGGGCGAGGCGTACCTTTCGCTTGAGGGCTTGCTGAGTAAGGCGAGTGCACTAGTAGCTACAGATGTGGCAATAGCCGCATAACATACTAGGGCAGAGGGAACCTACTTGTATGGGCGGGTAGATTTCCCTATCCTTAGGGCCTTTGTCGGTAAAATTTTGTATGAACTGTGTGAGTACGAGATCAATTTAATACTTGAGGGCTTACTGAGTAAGGTGAGTGCCCTGGTATGCTTAAATTGCGACCTTTGGGTTGCCGAAGTATCAGAGTAGAGGGGTGCTACTTGTATAGGCGAGTAATTACCCCTATCCTCGGGAAATCTCGTGGGTTAAATATTTGCATGTGTTTGATTAGGATTAGGGAATGATTTCGAAAATTATGTTAAGGATTTTCAAATGTTAAATATTATGTCATTTATAAACTCATGTTGGCCACACACTGCTTTAATATATGGTTTCTTCCCTTATTGAGATGTGTCTCACCCGAATATGAATGTATTTTTTTTTTCAGGATTTCCTCGAGATCGAGCTTTGAGAGCTCGAGGTTTTTATAGCATTCTTGGGGAATATAAAAAGTAAAGGGTATATTTCTATGTTAATTTTGGGATGTACAAAATATATGTTTTATGCATTTATGTTTTAAGAATATTGAGTAAGGAATGATTGTGAAAATACTGAATTGTTTTGGAGATATATGTAATTATGGAAATGTAGGTGTTTGATGATTTATTATAGATTATAGTTAGAACTAGTAAACTCTGGTATTATGTTATATGGAGATTATGATCATGTTTTTCGCTATGTATGTTATGTTAATTATGGAATATGATTTATCAGAGATTTTATTAGGTTTAACGCGTTGGACCCAGGTTTAAGGGCTCTAGGTGTTTCAGGAAGTTCATCGATGAAATTATTGAAGGACTCATCGACGAGGTGACGTGGCTTGTCGACAAATCCCGCAGTATAAATAGTGCTTAAACTCATTTTTCGTAGAATTTTAGCGCCGCTCTCTTCTCTCTCTCTCTCTTCTATGGCCTCTCCCTCTTCTCTCTTCAATTTCGGCCCTGTTAGTCGCCACGTCGATGATCTGGGGCCACCACAACGCTCCTGGCAGAGTTCTCTCCAAGTCTGCCGGAGCGGATCGTCGGTGGAGCGAATTTGGAATTTATCCTAAAACTAGGGTAAGGTCTTTTATTCAGAATTTGGGTTTCTAGCAGTTGTGAGAAATGTAATAGACATAGAAATAATAATATTTTGTTATGGGATTTATGGTTTTCAGGGTGTTGAGTGGAGAACCTTGCGGGTGTTGGATTCGTTATAATAGGGGATTTTTAGGAGGAAACAGGTAAGGGAAATATGCTATGCTAGGTTATTTGAATATGTCTTCAGTATAAAATTATAAATGTTCCACCAGAGTATTGTTTACAGAAGAGATTTATACAATTTATCAAATATGATTAATATGTTTTAAAATTATTGTGTGGCTTGAGAATATAGATATAGTACAGAAACATGCTTTACAGTATTTTTTTAGAGATGCGTTTTACATAATATACTGATAGTAAATATATTTTACAACAATTACAGAAATATCATGATTATACAGTTTTACGGTACCATGATATACAGATTTACAATTAATTACAGAAACACAATTGATATAGATACAGTTTTCTACAGCGTCATGGTTTATACAGTTATTGCAGAATCATGGTAACACAAATAGTTGTATATAGAGATGTATTATATAATATCAGACCCTGTTGGACCATTCAATTACAGAGCACGGTATTGTAGCTACATACAGTTTATAGAGTGCAACCACCTATTCAGATAATACGTGGTATAAAGGTCGATCGCATAGAGCCCACGAGTGGACAGGCTCCCCATCAGATATGGGTTGAGGAGGGCTGATCAGACTATGGAGTATAGTGATTTATTCATGGTTGACTAGTCAGGGTAAATCCCACCTACAGGCCGCACAACCCTGTCATGAGGGGTTAAATCATGACACACAGTTATCCACAGGGAAGTTTACAGTTATTACTATGTTTATACAGGTTTACAGAAACAATATATATATATATATATATATGTAGTATTTTGAGTAGAAACCTAAAGTACATAAATGTTAAGTAACAGGTTAAAGATGAAGATTATATTACTGTTATTGTACTTTACAGATTCAGTGATACATGACTATATAGTAATAGATTTTCATAGTATTGTAACTCATTTGCCACACACTAACAATAACATATTTTGTCTTACTGAGCGTTGGCTCATCCTAATTACTTTAATATTTTTCAAGTGATCCAGGTAGGCGAGCAGATCGGGCTCGCAGATAGAGGGGCCTCGGTATTGCCCTGACAGTAGTGTGAGTATTTTTGTATAGCCTTAGCCAGTTGAGGGTATTCTGGAAAACAGACATATATGTATATTTTGAGAAACACTTTAGCACTCTGGTATTGTATATAACTACGTAAGGTTATTTTTATTTGATTTCTTCTTTTTGCTGCTTAGGTTGATGATTGAGTTTAATCCAGTATGGTATTAGAGCATGTTAAATGACATAGTATAAAAAAAAACCCCCCATTTAAATAGCAGGTCGTTACCAGACGACTACTAGATTACTGGAGGAGCAAAGAAGGCCAGGATGTTCGAGAGGGGCTTGAGGCGAAACATATGCAAGAAGGTGTCTATTTTAAAGATGAAAGACTTTACTAAACTTGTTGATAGAGCCATCGTAGCAGAGGAGAGCGAGTAGAAAAATGTGGGAGTACCGAGCTAGAGGAAAAGACCCACGCCTCTGGGTGTTTAGGAGCGTTCCAGTCAGGGCTCATGGAGAGGAGGTCGATTCAGAGGTGGCCAGAGATAGATAACAGGATACCAGGGGTTTTAAGGTGAGTAAGCTTAACCCATTTGTCCCAGATGTGGCTGAAGGTATCCAGGAGAGTGTAGGATGAGAGAGAATGTCTGTTACCATTGTGGGAGACCTGGTCATAGGTTTTGGTCATGTTAGGGACCGCCGGCCCAGGCACCAGTTCATAGACCATTTTGGGGTGGTTATCAGGC
The DNA here is from genome assembly GCF_029873635.1 of Malania oleifera. Classification (NCBI taxonomy): domain Eukaryota; kingdom Viridiplantae; phylum Streptophyta; class Magnoliopsida; order Santalales; family Ximeniaceae; genus Malania; species Malania oleifera. Next base: position 57,907,011 of record NC_080417.1, on the reverse strand, counting down.
ACCCTGTGGAGTCTAATAGAGGAACAAAGCACCATCGAGAGTCTATGCATTGGTGCTGGGAGATGCTGAGGCTGCTGGAGATGTTGTGACAGGTATTATTGCTACTTTACCATATAAAGTTGTTGTTTTGTTTGACACAAGTGCTACCCATTGTTTCGTATCACTGGCATATGCTAAGTTATCTGGGGTTGAGGCACAACAGTTAGATGTTGAATTGTTAGTTGTCACACCAACTAGAACAATAATGAGATGTAAGAGGGTACTTAAAAATTTTTCTATGGGTATCTAGAAAAAAGTACTACCGGCTGATCTTGTGGTACTAGACATGTAGGGGTTTGATGTGATACTGGGTATGGACTGGATGGCAGCTAATCACGCCAGCGTAGATTTTCATTGAAAAGAAGTAATTTTCAAACCCCTAGGTGAGCAAGAATTCAGATATATGGGTTCATGTGTGCACGCTTCGCCACAGTTGGTGTTAGCAATTCAGGCGAGGAGACTGCTTTATGGTGGTTGCCAAGGGTATATTTCTTACATTAAGGAGTTTTCGAGAGAATAACTGAAACAGTATGATATTCTAGCGGTCAAAGAATTTCTAGATGTGTTTCCAGAGGAGTTACCTAGTTTACCACCAGACCAGGAGATTGAATTTACTATGGATCTTCTACTAGGGTCGGCACTAGTATCTAAAGCACCATACCATATGGTTCTAGTTGAATTGAAAGAATCGAAAGATCGGTTGTAGGAGTTGATGGATAAAGGATTTATCAGGCCTAGCATGTCGCCTTGGGGAGCACCAGTTCTCTTTGTGAAAAAGAAAGATGGTACTATAAGGATGTGCATAGATTATAGAGAAATAAATAAACTGATAGTTAAGAATAAATATCCTCTTCCCAAAATTGACGATCTATTTGATCAGCTCCAAGGGACCTAGGTCTACTCTAAAATTGACCTTTGGTCAGGTTATCACCAGGTGAAAGTCAAGGTAGAGGACATATCAAAGACAACATTCTTAATGAGATATAGGCACTATAAGTTCCTGGTAATGCCGTTCAGATTGACAAACGCACTGGCGGTGTTCATGGGTTTAATGAATCAGATGTTCCATCAGTACTTAGACCAGTTTGTTGTGGTGTTCATTGATGATATACTAGTATACTCAAAGAGTCTTGAGGAGCACGAGGGTTATTTAAGACTAGTTTTGTAGGTGCTGAGGGAAAAGAAACTGTATGCTAAATTCAAGAAATGTGAATTCTGATCGAGGCAGGTTACTTTCCTTGGGCATGTGATCTTTGGGGATGGTATATCAGTTGATCCGAGTAAAATAAAGGTTGTAGTGAGTTGGGTGAGACCAGTGAATGTTCAGGAGGTCAAAAGCTTCCTAGGTCTGACAGGGTACTATCGATGTTTCGTGGATGGCTTCTCCAAATTAGCAGGTCCATTAACATGACTCACAAGAAAGAACGTGAAATTTGATTGGACTGATGAGTGTGAGTAGAGCTTCCAAGAGTTAAAGCGGCGGCTAGTCACTACACCGGTATTGTCTATTCCATTAAAGGAAGATGATTTTGTGATATATAGTGATGCGTCTCAAAAGGGACTTGGATGTGTGTTGATGCAGCACAGGAGAGTCATTGTTTATGCATCTAGATAGTTTAAAGAGTATGAAAAGAACTACCCTGTGCATGATCTAGAGTTAGCTGCAGTGGTGTATTCTCTGAAAATCTGGAGGCATTATCTTTGTGGCGGGAAATACGAGATCTTCACTGATAATAAAATCTTAAAGTATTTTTTCACCTAGAAAGAGTTGAATATGCGGCAGAGAAGATGGTTGGAGCACATCAAGTATTATGATTGCACTATCAGCTACCATCTAGGGAAAGAAAATGTGGTGGTTGATGCACTGAGCAGAAAAATAGCAGAAGATCTCTGGTAATCCTTCTGGTGGAGTGGCATGAAGAGAGAGATAGTGGGATTTGTGGAGTAGTGTTTGATGTGCCAGTAGATAAAGGCTGAGTACTAGAGACTGGCAGGATAGTTGTAGCCACTCCACATCCCTAAGTAGAAGTGGGACCATATATCTATGGACTTCGTTTCAGGTTTACCACTAACAATACATGGACAGAATGCCATTTGTATGATTGTAGACTGGTTAACAAATACGACCCATTTCTTACCTATTAAAGTTAGTTACTCCATAAACAGACTGGTAGAGATATATATCCAGGAGATAGTTCGACCCCATGGAGTGCTAGTATCCATAGTATCAGATTGTGAGCCACGTTTTACATCATTGTTTTGGAGGATCTTACAGGAGGCTCAGGGGTCTCAGTTATCGTTTAACACAACTTTTCATCCTCAGACTGATGGGCAGACAAAGAGGACAATCCAGATACTTAAGGATATGCTATGAGCGTGTGTGCTAGATTTTGGGAGTAGTTGAACCCAGTATATGCTGTTGGTTGAGTTCGCGTATAATAATAGCTATCAGGCTAGCATCAGGATGATACCTTAGAAGGCATTGTATGGTAGGAGGTGTCGTTCTCCGCTATACTGGGATGAAATAGGTAAGAGGCGAGTTTTGGGACCAAAATTAGTGCAGCAGGCGTACGATAAAGTCCAACTAATTAAAGAAAAGACCAGTGCAGCTCAGAGTCAACAGAAAAGTTACATAGATACTCACCATTGAAAACTGAAATTTGAGGTAGAAGATAAGGTGTTCTTGAAAGTAGCACCACTTAGAGGAATTATGAGATTTGGGAGGAAGAGTAAGCTGAGCTATAGGTTTATTGGCCCATCCGAGATACTTGAGAGAGTGGGTCCAGTGGCCTACATGCTAGCATTACCACCAGCACTATCTATGATACACGACGTATTTCATGTTTTCATGTTGAGAAAATATGTCCTAGATCCCTCTCATGTGATTAGCTATGGGAGTTAGAGCTCAGGGATACCCTAGCATATGAAGATACGCCAGTACATATTCTAGACAGAAAAGAACAAGAGTTACATACTAAAAGAATTCCATTAGTAAAAATCTTATAGAGGAATCACGCGGTGGAGGAGGCCTCATGGGAGCTAGAGGAGGAGATACGATAGAAATACCCACATTTGTTTAGTGGGGATCAGTAATAGTCAGGGAAGAAACAACAGCTGTTCAGATATAGTAAGTTTTATTTTGATATTGAACAGAATAGTTGATGTATAAGTTGTATAGTAGAATATAGGATAGTTATTATTTTGGTTTTGGGAGAATTTTATTTTATATATATTTGTAATCTCCCATAACCTTCAATGTAACCATGGTATTCCTCCGCCATAAGTGAGGGTAAATAATAAAATAAGTAGCCAATTTTCCTCAGAGGATAGTGTATAACATAGATATTAAATTTTGAGGATGGAATTTTATAAGGACAGGAGAATGTAAAGACCTAGAAAATAATAGTAATTAAATAGAATAGGGAAAGGAAAATTCAAAGAAGGTAAAGCAGGGCTCGTCAACGAATGCCTTGGCTTCGTCAACGAACTTCCTGACACGGGTCGTTGATGAGTCTCAGTATCTCGTTGATGAAGAGATATCGAGAGGGTGTAATTCAAACCCATAGATTCGTCGACAAGTTCTTTACTTTCATCGATGAACTGCCTTCCTCACCTCGTCGACAAGGACAGATGAGGCCAACCATCTATATAAGTACAAAAATCAGATTTTGATGAAAAAATTCAGTTGCTCTTCTCTCTCTCTCTCTCTCTCTCTCTCTCTCTCTAAACTTCGATTCCTCTGCCTTCCCTCTAGAAATCCAGCTTCGTTTCTCCCAGATTCGATGACCATAAGCTACCACGATGATTCTAGGGAGATTCTCTATAACCTAGTCGGAGCAAAATTTCGATTTGAGAAGTTTGGGAACCATTCCAAAATTAGGGCAAGTTGATTATTTAAGGATTATTTGGTTTGTAAGTTTTTCTGAACCCAAGTTTAGTAGTAGATGTTGTCATACTGGTGCTTGGGATGATTTATGTGAGTATTGTGAATTCAGGGTGTTGGGGCTTTTACTACAGGCAGGTTAAGGAACCTAGAGGATGTTCCCAAGAAACCAAGTAAGATAATGAATGGTTTATAATTCAGGGAATGTGAGTATGAAATTATTCAGGGAAATATATATATATATATATATATATGTGTGTGTGTGTGTGTGTGTGTGTGTGTGTGTGTGTGTGTGTGATTTTAGGAATATGGAATTATGAATGCCGTGGGCATGAGTTAGAACCAATAGACAAGTTCAATTAGCCAAGGTAAGGGAAATATGCCATGTTAGTAAATTCAGAAAATTTTATCAGTAAAGTATAGTATTTGTTTATTATGATATAGGGTATAAACTATACAATTTTACAAATTTCAGAATATGAATTTTTATTATTTGTGTGGCATGAGTAGGTATTTGCTCAGTACAATGTTTATGTAGTTTTCAGAATATCTTGATTTACAGTATTTTTGCATAGAAATATGCTCTATCAGATATTATACAGACACATACTATTTAAACAGATATATTTACAGACAAATACATTTTATAGACATATATTTTACAGTATTTACAGAATTTCATGATTTTTCAAAACCATAACACTTAGATATTACAGATTATTCAATCAGATATTATAGTGAGATATTACAGTATTTCAGATCAGATTTGTAGTGTTATGGTTATTTTGGAATTATGATGAAACAACAAGATAATTTTATATATATATATATATATATATATATATATATATATTAGTATTATACAGTAACAGATCCTTGATGAATTATTTTAGTTAGATTAATTATTTCAAACAGATTCAGTCAGCAGAGCACGGTACCGTTGCTATTTCAGATAAGAGTGCAACCACATATCTTAGATAGTGTGTGGATTCTGTCTACCGTGCCTATGGAGGGATTGTAGTCTGCTTAGATTCCTAGGTTTAGGAGGCCAGTTTGTTGAGGTAGATACCAGTATTGTTCCTTTGGAGGGATTGCAGTAAAGGCCAAACTAAAGATTGGTAGAGTATTCAGGTGACTTATCCTGGTAGGCCAACCAGAGTTAAGTCCAGCTTACGGGCCGCACAACCCTGTCATGAGGGGTTAAGTCAAGACATACATATTTTCAGAGATATTACTCAGTTATTTATATACATATAGATTTACAGAATAACAATAGATTTATATTTTATTCTTAGCAGTATGAATAAATAGAAACTTAGATAACACAGTTGTATTTTAAGCCATGTAGGTGTGAGTTACATAACATTTACATGATATCTCAGTTCAATTATTTATCTGCAAATTATTTATGTAAACTCAGTTGTCACACACTAGTAATAGCATATTTGCTTTTACTAAGCGTTGTCTCATCCCAATAAATTAACATTTTTCAGGTGATCTAGTTAGATAAGCAGAGTAAACTTTCAGGTAGAGAGGTCGTTTACACTACCCTGTCTGTAGGGTAAATGTTATCAGGGGATTGTATTTTGGAGTAGTATTCAGAAGTGTTTGGGTAGAAGATGCTGGGATGATGTATAATTATGTATGTATGTTTTGGGATAATACTGGATTCTGGTATTGTATATGAAAGTATGACTTATGTTTTCTGCTGCATAGGTATGTTACTCTGTAACAGGAAATTTCCTCAGTGCCCACCTGGGGCCTGAGATGTTATAACAGATATAATCAGGGGTATCAAAGTATTTTATTTTGTAGTACATTTATAAAAAAAATGGTATGAACTTTCAGGTCGTTACATATATACGGCTAGGAAAAACTGTTTATGGCAATGTACATCAATTTTGCTAAAACTATGCAACAGTTACAGATTTGTCTTAGTCAATGCTGCAACTACAAAAATATACAAAATTGATATTAAGTGATCTTGCTTGATTGTAGGCTAGATGTGCCCTATTCAATCTTGGCCATGATTCATGCAATCTGCCTTTATATTAGGGACATATCGATGAAAGATAAGTTATTCTATTTTCTTAAGGGGTTGGAACTGTGGGCAAAGGAAAAACTTCATCGGTAAAATAATATAAAACTTGCTTATCACATAGGCTATCGTGGAATGCTTGACTAACTATGCTAGAAAGAGTTCCATAATGTCCAAAGAGAGTGGCATGGGTGAAAACAACGGAAAGATTGTCAAAAATGGCAAACCTAAAATTAAAAGAGCCGACACCAAGGCATCAACTTCAAAGGAAGCTTCGTCATCTCGATTTTTTAACACACTAAACGATGAGGACAATATGACATGATTTTTATGTCAAAGCCCTCATAGAGTTACTTATTGCACTTACAAGTCATCTCTTAATGCCTTATAAGCTTCATTGTGGAAGGGCGCACTACATGATGATACGGATGAAGAGGAAACCTTAAGGATATGTGCAACATAGTTACTTAACGCGATGAAAAGGCAAATAAAAAAACCAAAAGCTACCCAAGTGAAAGGATTAATGTTTTACGGATCTTTGGAACAATGGGAAGAGTACCCATGCTATGGTGGATACTGGGACTACCTATAATTTTGTCTCCCAAGAAGAAGTGCAACACTTAATTTTGAAATTAGAGAATGACTCACAATGCATGAAAGCAGTCAACTCTATTACCCAGCCTACTCATCGAGCAACCAAGCAAGTGACTATGAAGCCTAAGCAATGGGTAGGGCATGCAAATTTCACAATTATGTTGATGGATGATTTCCAAATGATTCTTGGAATGAAATTCTTAAGGGAGACCAGGGTGGTACCCATGTTGTTTGCCAATTCCCTTGTCTAATAGAAGATTACCCTTGCACGGTGCAAGTTGTTGTGAAAAAGGGGTTGATGATAAATGAAGATGTAGGCCAAATGTGGGTGCCTATTGTCGTCCAAGTTGTGTTATATGAATATAAATTTTTGGTGCAAAAAAAAAAAAAAAAAACTACCTTACAACTTGCCTCCAAGACAGAGTGTGGAGCATGAAATTGAGTTGTTACTAGTAGTGAAGCCACGTGTAAAAGGGTCATATATATGACTTATATTAGATGTTACTTCTAAAGTTAGCAAAGTTGAGGAAACAACTTGATGAATAATTAAAAGTAGGCTATATACGTCCCTCCAAAGCACCATTCGGAGCACCAGTGTTGTTTCAAAAGAAACACAATGGGAGCATGCGAATGTGTATGGACTACCACACACTTAACAAAGTGAATGTGTGCAACAAGCATCTCATTCCACTGATTATTGATTTTTTTGATATGCTAAGTCATGCCAAGTACTTCATAAAACTTAAATTGCATTTAGGCTACTATTGGGTGAGGATAGTAGACGGGGATGCACCAAAGATGATTTTTGTCACATGGTATAAGGTGTATAAATTCTTGGAGATGCCCTTCGAGTTGATGAATGTGCCATCAACATTTTGCAGCTTGATGAGCCAAATATTTTGTAAGTACCTTGACAAGTTTGTCATGGTACACCTTGATGACATTGTTGTCTGTAGTTCCACTCTAGAGAACCTAAGAACATCCAAGGAAGGTGTTTCACAAGCCAAAGGAGAATAGTCTTTATGTGAAAAATAAAGAAAGTGCTATTTCACTTTGTGAAGCATCAAATTCCTTGGTTTTGTGATTGAGCAAGGTAATATCTATATGGATGTAGAGAAGGTGAGAGCTATTCAAGATTGGAAGATCCCAAATGATAGTGAAGGAACTGTGTTCCTTTCTTGGACTTGTCACCTATTATCGGAAGTTCGTGAAAGGGCACTTGAGGATAACTGCCTCGTGAATAAAACTTTTGAAGAAGGCTTACTGGTGGAGCTGGACGAAGAAGTGTAAGAGAGTTTTTGACAATTTAAAGGAATCCATGATGTGAGATCTAGTACTCATCTTCTAGACATCATGAAACCTTTTGAAGTACAAAACATGCATCAGACTATGTGTATAAGGGATTCTTATTACAAGCTTGCATACGAGAATCGTAAGCTTAATGAAGCAAAGCAGAGGTGCACAACTTAAGAGTAGGAGATACTAGTAGTGATGCATGCCTTCCCACATGGCGACATTGCCTACTTGGGTTGAAGTTTGCTATGAAAACAAATAACTTGATTATTAGTCATTTCTTTACACAACCAAAGTTATCACCTAAGTAAACTCATTGGAAAGAATTCCTAGTAGAGTTTGATTTCTTATTTAAGCACAAGACAAGGTGGATGAACCAAGTCATAGATGCACTGAGCATGAAGGTCGATATTGCGGCCTTCCAGATGGTAACACACTTGATAGTATGTAAAGTTATTGTGACAATGCGAGAGCACGTTAAGGAGGACCTTGGCAAATATCCAGTTGCTTTAAACCTCATAAAGTTGGCGAAAGGGGGCAAACACATGCAATTTTTGTTTAGCCTACTTGCCTACTCACTAGACACACTTTGGTTATAAAGATGTTTTTAATGAAATATATTGTTTCAATATTTGTCACATGCTTGTCATTTGCTTTCACAAATTAATTACTACTTATGCTTACTTTTCATTTAGTTGTTGTGAATGTGGTTTTGTGGTAAACTATAGTATACTTTGGCTGACTAGCTAATAAAGAGTGCTTTAACTAGTGTTGCACGACCCTTTGTAAGGTGTGAAAAGTTCAACTTGTGACACCTAGTCATGTAATCTTCATGTAACAGACTTAACTAGTCACTACTTGGGGATGCTATGTTGGTCACAAGGTATGCACATGGTAGATCTTAAATGTTCCAAACTTAGGAAGGCTTTCTTAATGGCTACATATGGAAAACCCTTGACCTAACCCTAACTTGGGAAGGTTCAATTGGTCATATGGTTTACACATAGTAAACTTGATCTGCCCTCTAGACTAGAGAGCCTTGTTTAATCATATGATCTACATATGGAAGTCTTGACCTACACCCTACTTCAAGAGGTTCACTTGGTCCCATAGCATATGGAAAACCGGATTTACCCCCAAATTAGGGAGGCTTTCTTGGTCATTTATATGAATGTCCCCCACCTTGGGAGGTTCTCCTAGTCATATGGTTTATATGATTACACATGGCAAACTTGACCTACCCCTAACTTGTGGAGGCTCTCTTAGCTACGTGGTTTAGACATAATAAACCTAAAATACCTCCTAGAAAGGCCTTTAGGCCTTATCCCCATAGATACCCCCTTTCCACTTAGCAATTTTGTCGTAATTAAGGAAGGTATGATCTATCATGGCCTAGGAGCCTAACACTTCACTTCCCAAGGTGCAATCATATGTTTTTCAAGATTTTGGGTTCCCTTCCTATGGTTCTCCTTAAGCTTCTCAAAGAAAGGGTTCTTTACAAGGCATTTCTTGGATTCTTAAGAGATATCTTATTAATAGTTATCATGTATGGCTTCTAGAATTTCTAGTTTCCTACACAAAGGGCGAGGGTCCTATACATATATCCCTTTCACTTAGTCATTTTTCACTTTTCTTGGTTCTTCTCAATCTCTTTTCCTTAGAGGAGCTTTCATTGTAGACCCTTCCCCCTTTTATAGTCATTCTCGCTATGTTGGTAATTAATGTTAGGTATGTTGCACTTTCATTTGTTAGAGGTTATTTGTAGTCTTCTTTGCCTACTACTAAGGGGTTAAGATATCCTAAATGGTCTTTAGAGTGGAGAACTTGACTAAGGTTTGTCCTAGGTTGGGTTCAGACGAGTTGCTTTATAGGTTGGGTGAAAAAAATAAGCGTTACCAAATTGCTTGAGACTCGAGATCATCCAACCTCCCATAACCCCATATTTTCCATCTTTGTAAGAAGTAGGCGATGAAAGTTATACTCTCGACAAGGAATAACTTAAGAGTATTATGTCAACCTATCAGATTCCTAGTTGTATTACACTTTGCCTACTAGGACCCAAGGACCAAGCTCACATTCATCAACTTCAGGGTTTGTGTTTATTTGAGGACTTCTTTAAGGCAAGTTTGTAGCTCCCCTTTAACTCATTTTTAGTTGAGGTCTTCCATTACTAAGAAGTAACTCCAATTCAATCTATACCCTAATCTTGGTTAAGATTGGTGTGTTTTACTGTCTTTTATTGGTTATGGGATTATGGTTCTAAACTAAATATATTGAGGGCATGTTTCTAGCTAAATGCCCTTCCTATTGAGCTATAGTTGTGTTATCTTACCGATAGACCTAGGAACAAGTTCCTTATTAGTAGGTCATCCTCCATGGACAATTAAAAGAACAAATTCTTATACATAAATAGGGATCTCAAGTGGAGAGGAGATATGAGGTGCAAGGATCTTGATATAGTCTATTTTAAAAATATTTCTCCCACTTTGTTAACTATTAAGGTCAAAATAATTGACCATCAAAGGGCTATTATCCAATAGTTCACTTTTACAAAAAAAAATTAGAAGTTCCTTTAACAGGTTGTCCTCTCTTAAGATGGCCCTAGCCTTTATGCTCTAACCCGTAGGGGAAGCTCACCTTGTAACACCCCAACCTGGGTCTGCTAGGGAGCACTGCATCTTTCTTCCTCCACCTAGACTAGACAAAAGGGGGCAGATCTTATCAGACTAATGACTGGCCCCATAGACCAACACGTGTCCTTTTTAGTGTGTTTTGTCCTCACTCTCACACTTCCTGAGAAAACTTCCTAGAAGGTCACCCATCCCAAGATTACTCCAAGCCAAACATGCTTACACGTGGAGTTCTTATAGGAAGACTCCTGAAAAGAAAGGTGCACCTTGTTGATATGGGTAGTAACATCTAATACTTTTAATCCTTTCTTCCACCAGGTATCACATTCTCCTTCATTTACAGAACAAAAAGTCCTCATTGCGGACCCACATTTCCAAACCTAGGTGATGTGAATTTGATCACACTTCCGACTAGGTAATTGCTCTGACACCATTTTGTAACGCCCCAAATTGGGTCTACTAGGGAGCACTGTGTCTCTCCTCCTCCACTTGGACCAGAGAGAAGGGGGGCGGCCCTTATCGAACTAATGACTAGCCTCATAGACCAACACATGCCCTTTTTAGTGTGTTTTCTCCTCACTCACACACTTCCTAAGAAAACTTCCAAGAAGGTCACCCATCCCAAGATTACTCCAAGTCAAGCACGCTTAATCGTGGAGTTCTTATGGGAAGACTCCTGAAAATAAAGGTGCACCTTGTTGATATGGGTAGTAACATCTAATCCTTTTAAGCCTTTCTTCCATAGGGTATCACACACCCCTTGTCTTTTGTTTTTTAGTAATCATATTACTCTAATGGCTCCTTCTTTGGTAGATACGAACCTTCCAATTAACTTGTTGAAATTCAATAGGAACAACAAGAAGATTATGAAGAATAGGATTCGATTTGGTGGGCAATCTATATGAGATATCCTAACTTGACTTAGAATATCATGATGTTTAGAAGTTTCTAATCTAGTTGATGTTTGCGGCACCTACACCTCCACTCCTACCTCAATCTTTTTCTGAAAGGTCTTTAACCTTAATTTGTTTGACCCATTCCTTTTAGTACTCCATTATCCACTACAAAAAAATGAGGTTATTAGTGAATGATCAAAACCGTCACTATTAATAAAAAAATCATCATTAATAGTATTAGTGACGGTTTTATAAGTATTAGTGACAGTTTTAAAATAGTTTCCATAACTGCCTTTACTAATAATTATTAGTGACGAATTTTAAAAGTATCACTAATACTAGGGTATTAGTGACGGATTATCACCGTCACTAAAACCCTAATATCGTCTCTATAAATTATACATCAGCTCGACTTAAATTCGCCACTAATAGTAGACTAATAGTGATGAATTTGGAAACTGTCACTAAAAATTTAGTATTAGTGAAGGTTTGAAAAATGTCACTAATAGTAGAGTAATAGTGACGAATTTAAACTTTCACTAATACTTGGGCTTTAGTGACAGTTTTGAAATTCGTCACTGATACTGTACTATTAGTGAAGATTTTAAATTTGTGATTACTACTCTACTAGTATTGACGGTTTTTAAATTCGTCACTCTTTGTCTACTATTAGTGAAAGTTTGAAAACCATCACTAATAGTAGAGTAGTAGTGACAAATTTAGAATCTTCACTAATACTTTGGTTTGAGTGACGAATTTCAATATTGTACTATTAGTGAAGGTTTTGAAACTTTCACTAATACTTTACTAGTAGTGATGGTCTTTAAATTAGTCACTATTAGTCTACTATTAATTTTTTTAAATAATTAATTCTCGTATAAATCTGTAATTACATTTTCCTATACATAACATTAAACCACAATTACTAAAAAATTAATATATCATTCAAATTTATAAATAATCCAAATTCATATTCAAATACATTATACAAATTTAAATTCAAATATAGAAATTCCATCTGTTTGCATAAAAAAAATATAAAAAAACTTAGAAGTTGCATCCGATTGTAGCATGTCATTGTGCTAATGTCATCAAGAAAATTATTGGGACGCATGACAACAGTCGAATTATAAAGTTTCAAATTGAAGGAGTTAACTAAAAAAATGAAATAATCAAGAGAACTTACAAAAGCTTTAAATACAGGGCAATGAGCGGCCATCTCATACATATAGTAGCCTGGAAAATAAGAAATAAATTAAACCAAAAACTCAAATAATTGTAACTATCATAGATACGCCATAGAAAACACATACCAAGTGACCAAATATCATATTTGAAGCCATATGGAATATCTGCAAGCAGTTCAAGACACATGCATGTTTGACTAGCATGCAATATAATAAGTTCTTAAGCATCAATTCATTAGAGACGAAGTTACAAAGTAAAACAATATGTTAGAATAAGAGGTGTATAACAAGTATTTCATATCCACACTATGTTACTTGACTATTATGCATAAGATCACTTTAGTGTATAAATTTATTCAATAATCTCTAGGAAATGAAGGTTATACTTAATGAGCAGTACAACCTATCATTTATCTTACAAGGTAGCATTAATTTTTCTTTTCCTTTTCCTTTTTTTTTTTCCTTATAAACTTTGGTCTTCCTTTCTTATGATATTCTCCATCGTCACGGACAAGAAGATCTAGGTCGCCTTCTACAAAGATAGATAAATTGCAATGCAAGCTAGACCTTGCCCAATGATTTACTAAGCAAATGGAGGTGAGGCATCACAAGTTGTAAAAGCATTACCATAAGCTAGGTTGTTCATAGAGCATGCCCAAAAATTGGAGTAAGAGATAGCTAGCACCTCAGACAAGGTGGAGAGCTAAGGATAAAGAAGGCCTAGGAGGCGACTATTGTTTCCTAGTAAGATATTTTGATGACCAACTTGACTTACATAATTTTGTAACATATTGGGATGCTTTTCACAACTATCGAGAATAGGTCATTAAGAAGTTCCAAGATTAAACTTAGCAAGGGTGAGCTTAATGGGCTATAGCAAGAGCAATAATGAGGAGGCAAGTGAGTAAAAGGATGGGAGTGATATGTTCCCCCCATATTTTCTATATTTTTTTTTCCTTATTTTCCTTTTTTTTGGAGATCAAGGTTGCTTCCTCATTTTTAATTTGAATTCTAAATTAATGGGATAACATCATATTTTTCTGCTAAGCGAACTATTTTACGTAAATTCCATTTTATAGACTGCACTTATTACACTTTTATGAAGAGCTTGTTAGGTTGGTAGGTGGTCTTTGTCGACATGGTCTTGAGGTCTTATTTATGCCATATTAGCTTTGTAGGTGGCCACAACCCCAACCTTATGAGGCCAGACTTACTACATGCCTTGTTGGCTTAGTCGATGGCCTTGGCCAACTTGACGGGAGGTCTTCCTCTATGCCTTATTGACTTGGTAGGTGGCCTTGGAAAACCTACCCTCCATCTCATGAAGGGAGGAATACCTTCATACCATATTGTCTTGGTAGGTGTCCTTCGTCAACTTGAGCTTCCACCTTACAAGGAAGGTTTTTCTTCCTGCCTTATTCACTTAGTAGGTGGCCTTGGCCAATTCTACCTTCATCATGTAGGGGAGCTTCCTTCATGCCTTATTGGCTTAATAAATGGATTGGCTAACCTAGCCTCCACCTTATGGGGGAGGTCTTCTCCTATGCCATATAGGCTTGGTAGGTGGCCTTACCCGTTTCGGCCTCCACCTTGTAGTTGAGGTTTTCCTTCGTTGCTTATTGACTTGTTTAGTGGCTTTAGCCAACCTATCCTTTATGTAGACAGGCAGAGACCTTCCATCCATGCCTTTTTTAAAATACATAGCCTCAAACAACCTAGCCTCCACCTTGTGTAGGAGGTCTTCCTTCATGAATATTGAATTCACAAGGGCGTTACCCAACCTACCCTCTACCTTATTGGGGAGGACTTCCTCATACCTTATAGGCTTGGCAAGTGACCTTAGCTAACTTGGCTTCCACCTAGTGGAAGAGGTATTCCTCCATGCCTTATTAGCTTGGTAGGTGGCCTTGCCCAACCTAACCTCCACCTCTGGCAAGAAGGACTTCCTTTGTGCCTTATAGGTTTTAGGAGGGTCCTTGGCTAACTTGACCTCCACCTCATGGTAGAGATCTTCATCCATGCCTTATTAGCTTGTAGGTGGCCTTAGCCTATTTAACTTCCACTTCATGGAAGGGGCCTTCCTCTTTGCCAAATTGGCTTGGCAGTTGCCCTTGGCTGAGTTAGCCTCCAAAAAGATAAGAGAGGTTTCCTTCGTGTCTTATTGGCTTGGCAAGTAACCTTGGCTGACATAGCCTCCATCTTTTAGAGAAAATTTTACTTCATGTTTTATAGGCTTGGAAGTTAGCCTTGTTTAACTTGCCTTTCACCTCTTTAGGGAGGACTTCCTCTATCCTTTATAGGCTTCACAAGTAGCCTCAATTACCATGCCTCAACTTTGTAGGAAAGGCTTTCCCCCCATGTCTTGTTAGCTTGGCAAGTAACTTGGTCAACCTAGTCTCCACCTCATAGGGGAGGTCTTTCTTCATGCCTTACTGGCAGAGCATGTGACCTTAATTGGCCATCCTAGCCTTTGCTTTATGAGGGAGATCTTTTTTTATAAGTAGGATCACGTAAAATCGTTCTTATTTCATTAAATTTTCCTGACTTAGATCAAAGGCTATTGCCAGACCGTGAAAGTACTAATATAAAAAAAAAATGTAAAATGTTGTGCAAAAAATTAGACACGTGAATACTTTAAGGACATCCTTTTCATTAATAAAATTTGTCATATATTCATTGGTTGTACTTCATAAAGAGGTTAGGATTCCATGTCTTCTTGAGCACTTTGTCTTTCTTGTTCTCGATCTTATATATTCCTAGATTCACTACCCAATGATTCTATCTAGTCCTCTTTACTCTTTTTGTCTTCATGGAATGCACCTGTAGTATGTGCTTTTTAAGTGCTTATGGCTTCCATTTCCCTTTGTCTTATGTGCGTGCCAAATTAAAAATCTGTACAAGCACTCAACACATAGATAAGACACCTGTGCTTTGTCAACATCAAAACATGGATTAGACTCAAAAAATCAATAATCTCGCCCTTTTTGATGATGACAAACACCCAAAAGTAAAATGGGAAAAAGCCTGAAAAGGCCCCCCCTAAGAATATGCATAACTTGAAAATAAACAATATATATCAAGCATATTCATAAAATAAGACATTTCAAATGATATGCACTTAGTTTTGAAAATAAAACACATACATGTAGCATGCAATATAGTTCAGACATTTAACATTTTGCTCTCACTCTCCCCCCTTTGGCATCCGCAAAAGGGTTAAGCTAAGAAAAAATATAGCATTTGAACACACTTACCAAAGAGAACTTCCCCTAAAAGATTTATGATTAAGAGCTTTAGCTCAAAATAACTCCCCCTTTGTATTTAAATCTGGGCATTTTTAAAGACATCTTTAGCTTAAAAAAGACTTCCTCGCTTGATAAAAAAAATTGGGCATAACAAGTATTATGACTGTTTTGAAAAGTATGGCAATTGAGCACATGAACACAGTATAATTGTCCATAAGAAATTAAAACACATGATGAACAAAGTTAGATCTGAAATATCCACAATCCATTTTAGTTCAAACATATCATAGGACCCGTAAAGAAAATGGAGTTCAGAACATGCAGCATATGATAGCAAGTGTAGGTTTTAGCATGATTTTAGGCTAACTAGTTCATATGCATTTTTATTGTTAATTAAAAAATATATATATAAATTTCATGACAAAAAATTGTACAACGGTTTTAATAGCACATGTCATGAAGTCATTTAAGCACATAGGCAAGAAATAAAAATTTTAATTAAAAAAAATTCTTGCCACGAGAATATATATATATATATATATATATATATAGATGTATATATCCCCTTATGATTATCAATAAATACTGGGGATGACGCTTGTTGAAAAAGAAACTTTAAAGATCATGCAAGCTCAAGCAAGCAATAGTTTTTATGGATAAGCATTTAAGCACAATCCTAATATGACCAGAAAAAGCTACCATATGGATTTTAAAAATTAAACACTCCAAATTCATGATCATATGGCATATTTAACGAATATGTGGCGAAGAAGTATATATTCACTTAAAATTTTTAATAAAATCATCACATTTAAGCACACGCCACAGAGAATTCAACACACATATAAGTTAAACATATTGGTGAGCATAACAGAATAGGATTTAATTTTGGATGCTCCCCCTATCGATTTAAATCTTGGTTTAGATGAAATAAATTGCTTATACTAGTTAGAGACTAATTTCGCTATGCCTAGAAGTATAAGCCATTTCCAAAAGAACAACTATACTGCGTGTTCATTGAAGCTATCTTTATGACTTGATTAGTATAGTCTCCCAATAGATTACATATGCATCAAAGAATATGTATTAAGGCATTGCAATAGCACTCATAACCCAAAGAACAATCCATATCAAATTATGAAGTTTTAAGCACAATGATATGATGTTCAGGGTTTTTAGAGGAGCCTCAATATTCAAAAAGCAAAGCGATGCATGTGAGTCATTTATGTTCTTTCTATAGGGATAGATCTTAGCTCCCTTAAATATTTGATGATTATGTGAGGATGAGGTTTAATATTCAATTAATTTTCACTCATCCTTTCAAAAATATTTTAACATTCATTTCATCATAATCATCTTTGTACATGGTTTTAATTTGGGAAAATTTTTCAAAATTTTGGTAGCATGCTGTCTGTAAATTGAACATTTTTCCAAAAAACCTGTACCTGATAGGTTCAAATAAGCAATTTATAATTCAGCTCTAACATGTGAGAATCTATATCCACTACCCGTATGCAATACATAATATACTGCATCAGTCATGCAGTTGATGTTCCATACAAGCATGCATTTTAATAGACAATCAACGTAGGATATTCAGAATAGCTCAATTGACTGTTCATGCTAAAAATAAAGATATATACTATCCATTAGAGAGATTTAACCATATAGTACATTATGGATAGTAATTGGCGGTGCTGAAAGCATATAAGCGTAAGAGAAATAAAATCATGAGAACATTTAATTTAAAGAACTGTGAAGATGATGCTCCCCTTAAGTTATGTACTTATCCAACTTATGCCTTTTCTTATTTATCAAATTCTTTAGCCAAATGTTGTAAGATTTTCAATGATTCAGACTTGGCTTCACATGCTTAGGCTTAGAGGACCAAAAAGTCACAATGAATATTTCTAAGCCTAGTACACCTCTTTTCATATGAATCTCAATATGTATCAGAGGCTCACCATCGAAATGGCTTTGAATTTCAACTACATGTGCATAGGCTCCTTGAGATTTACACATTCATCTAGATTGAAGCCTAGAGCAACCACCTTAGCCATTTAACACCATTTTAATAATATAACACTCTAAATGATTTGACTTAAAGTTTTGAGAGTTTTGATAATGGAATTTAAATAAATACTCTTAAGGATCAAATTTCTATTACGTTTAGAAGAGTATTTAAGAGATTTAGGACAATATATAAGATAAGCAAGCTAAAGTGCATGTCCTGACAATTTTGGCAAAGAGCATTTATAAATGTATGAATTTTCTTAAACAATGCTTTTTGGTGATGGGAATGTATCCTTGAAATATGATCACACTTTAGAGCAAGGATACGACCCAATTACTAGGAAAAGTATTTACCAAATATTATCGTGGTTTGGTAAAGAATTCCTATGGAGGAGAAGGTGAATCAAAATTAGAGAGTTTTTACATTTAAAGTTTGAAGGGAATATTTTGATTCAACAATGAAGCTTGAATACCTTAGTGAATGCCTCTAATTTTGATTTCGAGTAGGATGTCTTTTAATAAGTGCCAGAAGAATAAAGAGTTATGATCAACAGTGCTTAAGCATAGAGTGATGACTAATATTTAAACAAGGCTTTTAGATTCAAAAATGAGTTTAGGGATAATAATATATCTAACAATACGGATTCCCTAAAGCTCAATTCTATGTGATGGACAGAAAAATGCTTAACTAAAGATATTCATATTTAAGTAAGGGTTAAGCAGTAAGAATTATTTGCCGAGCAAATGTCCCTTGTCCATTTGGAAGTGGATTTTCCTTTTAGTATGCAGCCAATGACTTCGAATTTTACCCAATCATTATGATATTTCTGCATTAAGTTTAGATTGGATATTACTAGAATACTCATATTGGCTTGATTTTTTGATGCTCTTAGTATACTAAATAATATATAGTGAAAGTTCATACTAAGAGTTTTCGCTTTAAACATACACCACTTCCCAAGTCAAAAAACATCAGTCCCCCTAAACCTAAGAGCTAAGGAAGGATTAAATGATTTTGTGACTCCAATTGGAATCCAGTTTTCCTTAGGTCCTAAGGGGTTAGCTTTTTGGATTACCCATGCCATTTCTTTATCCATGCCTCTAGCACCTCTACATAAACAAGTAGATCAGATGTGCCCTTTTCTTTTATGATATAAGCCAACTTTGTGTACAGGAGAAGGATTTTTCTTATATCTTCTATTTTTGCTAGTCAAGGCATAACTAAGGGACTTATTATATGAATTTGACCCCTTTATGAAAAGATTTTTCTTTTTAACTTTTAAGAGTTCATCTTTATCACTCGTGGATTTGAATATCATTCCTGAATAATTTTTAGTTTTTCTTTGTGAGTAGATGATTTTTAAAACCTTCACAGTCTTTTTCTTTTCTAAGGCGACCTAATATTTTCTTAGATTTTCTAATTGTATTTCCCACCTATTATTCTTATCCCTCAGGAAAGATTTCTTCCTAGATATTTTAACTAGAATTTTATGCAATTTCAATATATCTTTCTCTAGTTTCTCATTAAAGGCTTTGCTATCATCATTAAGTTTAATGCAAGATTCATCATAAGATTTATCACTATAACACTCAAATGAACCGATGCATGCAGTGTTATCATCAGAAACAATAGATGATTCATCGTACAATATATCACAGGATTTGGCACAAGAATCATCACATACATTATCAATAGATCTATCATTAGATTCAGTACAAGATATATAGCAGCATTCACAATAGGAGTTATCGATAGAACTGGAATGAGGATCATATACCTCACTGTCTGCAAGTGCAATTTCCTTATCATTTACCACTTCTTAAGTGGTGGTCTCATTCTCTTGGGATACTCCATATTTCTTTTCGAGTTAATCCCATATTTCCTGTGCACTTCTACATGCCACAATCTCAAGGAAAATATTATAGTCTAAAGCATAATATAATAAATCCATGGCAATTGAGTTTGCATGTATCATACGAATATCACACTCATTTAGTTCATTTTCAAGTTTTGGAATTTCAATATTATCAACAGTTTTCATAGGTACAAAATTTTTGTTAGCAATCACTTTCCACATCCTCCAATCTCTTGATTTTACAAAAATACTCATTCTAAATTTCCAAATAGTAAAATATACACCATAAAATTGTGGGGGATCTGTAAAGGAATGTCCCTCACCAAATGGAGATACACCAAATTGGGTCATTGCGATCTTTTACAAAAGCGTTTAAGCCTAGTGCAATGAGTCTGATACCAATTGTTGGAATTGGTATATTCCCAATTAGAGAGGGGGGGGGGTGGGGTTGAATTGGGTATTAAAAAAATTTCTTCCTAGGTATAACTAATCCAATAACAGTATACTACAACCTAGGGTCTATCTAAAAAATATACCAATTCAATATATAAACTACTAAGCAAATATTTAAACAAATGAATCAAACTCAGTATTGCCAATCATTCAATGCATATAAACAGTATAATCAGAGTAATGAAAAATATCATATATGTGCGAAAAATAAATTGCAGATAAATAAAGCTGACACCAAATATGATATTGAGGTTCGGCCAATACTACCTATGTCCTCGCCTCAAGCTAACAAGTAAGAGGATTCCACTAATGCTCACTTGCAGGTGGAGCAACACTATTTACAACACCTTACAAGATGGTACACCTAGTTCTCCTAATCGGGTCTAAACTAGTCTGGTGCTCACCTAACTGAGTCTGAACAATTAGGGACTATTCAAAGGGCTAGTCTCCCTCTTCTGACCACATGTCGGGAATAAAACTAGATAACAATATTTATGTACAAATATAATGCTTCTAACACAAGCAGATATGTACACCAATATGCACAATATACACTCACGTATGATATGAAATACAAGCTCAATGTGAGAATGTGATTTTGTTAAAATGATTTTATAATCTTTGAAAAATGTTATATATGATAATGCACTTCAAAGATGAAACCCCAATTAAATCTTTCTCCAAATATATTTTTCAAATAAAGTATAGGAGAACTTAGGGTTGTGCTTTCACAAAGAAAATAATATGATCTTTGATTTTAACAAAAGAAATATGCAATAAGTGTTTTTCAAAGATCTTGAAGACCCAAAAGATTTCTTCTAAATAAAAAATATTGTTAATGAAAGCAAGGGTTAAAAGCTCAAAAATATTTTGCACTCAAGTATGTGAGCTTTTGAAGTCTTGCTATAAATGTGCAAGATTCACAAGCTATAATCAGTTTACCCCAACAATATTTATCACGTAAAATATATGGGGGAACATCTAGTTAATACTTCTCAAAAAGATTTTCAACAAATTAATATGAGTGAGAGTATTATGCCTAAAAAATAAAGAATTCCCAAAAGATATATGCTCTTCAAAAGAAAATTTTCAAATGAAAAGTGTATGACAACAACAACAAAACAAAACCAAGCCTTAGTCCCACTAAGTGGGGTCGGTTATATGAATCCTTTTCCACCAATTTATGCGATCATGGACCATTTCTTTTGATAAATTCAAAGATATTAAATCCTTACTCACTATCTCCTCCCAAGTTATTTTAGGTCTACCCCTACCCCTTCTACTACCCTCCACAGTAACTAAGTCACTCTTCCTCACAGGTGCACTATAAGGCCTACGTTGCAAGTGTGCATACCATCTGAGTCATCCTTTCCTTATCTTATCTTCTATAGGAGCTACACCTAACTTACCACGAATATGTTCATTACTTAATTTATCTTTCAATGTTATACCACTCATCCATCTAAGCATCCTCATCTCGGCAACTTTTACTTTTTGGATATTATGTTTCTTCGTCGCCCAACATTCTGATCCATATAGCATAACTGGTCTTATAGCTGTCCTATAAACTTCCCTTTCAATTTTAAGGGTATTCTACGATCACATAGAACACTTGAAGAATTTCTCCATTTTACCCAACCTGCTTTAACTCTATGCATTACATCATCTTCAATTTCTCCTTCAGCTTGCATAATAGATCCAAGGTATCGAAATCTACAAGTGCTATTTATTTCTTTATCATCAAGTTTAACTTTGTCTCCAATATTCCTCCTATCATTACTAAAATTACATTTCATATATTCTGTTTTACTACTTATCTTAAAGCCTCTAGATTCCAAAGCTTCTCTCCATAATTCTAACTCAGCCTCTACTCCATCCCTAGTTTCGTCAATTAATACAATATCATATGCAAACAACATACACCATGGAACCTCCTTTTGAATACTCTTAGTCAATTGGTCCATCACTAAAGCAAAAAGATAAGGACTCAAAGCAGATCCTTGATGTACACCTATGGTAATTGGAAATTCTCTAGTTTCTCCATCTATAGTCTTTACACTAGTCATTACTCCATCGTACACATCCTTAATGACATCGGTATACCTACAACATACACCCTTTTTTTATAAAACCCACCATAGAACTTCCCTAGGTATCCTATCATATGCTTTCTTAAGGTCAATAAATATCATATGCAAGTCCCTATTCTTTTCTCTAAACTTTTCTATTAATTTTCTTAAAAGATAAATAGCTTCTGTGGTAGATCTCCCAGGCATAAAACCAAATTGATTTTCTGAGATCTTCGTTTCTAACCTTAATCTTTGTTCAACTACTCTTTCCTATAGTTTCATCATATGACTCATAAGTTTAATTCCACGATAGTTATTACAATTTTGAATATCTCCTTTATTTTTGTATATAGGTATTAAAGTACTTTTCCTCCATTCATCTGGCATTTTCTTAGTTTTTACAATTGTATTAAATAAATTAGTTAACCATATAATTCCGTTATCACCCAAGCATTTCCAAACTTCAATTGGGATGTTATCTGGTCCTATAGCTTTCCCATTTTTCATCTTTTTTAGTGCAAACTTAACTTTGTTAACTCTAATTTTTTGAATAAATCTTATATTTTTAGTCTTTTCCTCATTTGACAATTCTAAATTTAAGCCTTCTATTTGGTTTTTGTTAAACAACTTACTAAAGTAACTTCGCCATCTTTCTTTAATATCTTCGTCCTTAACCAAGACAATATCATCCTCACTTTTTATACATTTTACATTTCCTAAGTCCTTGTTCTTCCTTTCTCTAGCTTTAGCAGGCTTAAATATATCTCTTTCCCCTTCTTTTGTACCTAATCTATCATACAAACTATTAAATGATCTATATTTAGCTTCACTAACGGCCCTTTTTACATCTTTTCTTGCCTCCTTATATTTTTCAAAGATATCGCTGTTTCTACATTTTTGCCATGTTTTATACCAAATTCTTTTTGTCTTTATGATTTTTTGTACATCTTTATCCCACCACCAACTTTCTTTGCTATTTGAGAATCTTCTCCTTGATTCGCCTAAAATCTCTTTTGCTATCTTTTTAATAGAGCTAGCTAATCTATTCCAAAGAGTATTTGAATCTATCCCATCCTCTAAGGTCCAATCCCCATCTTTGATCATTTTATCTTTAAATTTTATTATATTTTCTCCTTTTAGGTTCCACCATCTAGTTCTCCTACACTGGTTTATTTTATCCTTTTTCTTCCATTTTTTAATGCATATATCTAACACTAAGACTCTATGTTGTGTGGTTAGACTTTCACCTGGAATAACTTTACAATCCTTGCATGATACACGATCTACCCTCCTAGTTAAAAAAAAATCTATTTGACTTCTATTTTGGCTACTTTTAAAGGTTATTAAGTGTTCTTCTCTCTTCTTAAAGCAAGTATTCATTATTCTAAAATCATATGACATAGCAAAGTCTAAGATCATCTCCCCAGACTCATTTTTGTCTCCATATCCATATCCTCTATGTATCCTTTCATAATTTTTATTATCTCTTCCAACGTTTCCATTCAGATCTCCTCCTATAAATATTTTTTCAGTCCCTGGTATGCCTTGTATAATACTATCCATATCTTCCCAAAATTGTCTCTTAAGATTTTCTGCTAAGCCAACTTGAGGAGCATAAGCACTAATGATATTTATTATCTCTTGTCCTAATACCATTTTGATTTTTATAATTCTATCCCTTACTCTAATTACATCCACAACGCTATCTTTTAAGTTTTTGTCTATAATAATGCTTACTCCATTCTTATGTTTTTCTTTTCCAGTGTACCAAAGTTTAAAACCTGATTTATCGATTTCTCTAGCTTTCTCCCCTACCCACTTAGTTTCTTGAAGGCAAATTATATTAATTCTTCTTCTAATCATTGTATCCACAATTTCCATGCTTTTACCCGTAAGTGTCCCTATATTCCAAGTTGCTAATCTAATCCTAGTTTCTTGAACTAATGTCTTTACCTGCCCACGTCCAGAATGATGCAGGAACCCTCGCATATTTGACACTGTACCCGAGCGCCGACACGGCGCGTCGCTTTGGGGCGATGACGTAGCCCACCCTCGCCCACTTTTCGCTACACCCGGGTGGTTCAAGTGGAACGCGTCGCTCATAGGGGACGCCCTAGCAAATATTCAGTAAGGATTTTTATCATAGTGATCTGACAAATTTTACGCTAGCTGTTAGCTACCTAACGCAACCCTCCTTCTTAACCCGGGCTTAGGACTGGCTGTGTGTGAAAAAAGTGTATGAGAGTATTAAAAATGAATAAGAACAAAAAATATATTAGGAGGATTTTCTCTATAATCCTTTTGTTTAAAAAATTTGTTATGAGAGGGTATATATAGAGCTTGGTAAGGAAATGACTGTTGGGGACACATTAGGGATTTTAGAATTTGTTTAATGAAAAATTAACCCTAATTACCATGGTAAAAACATAGAAACCCGAGAGGTTCGGTCAACCAAGGGCAAAGGCTGGTCCGCCAACTTGTGTAAATATGGAATTTTTAGTCATAGCTTGGTTGACCATAAAAGCATGATGGTCGACCATCATTTGGGCGACTCTAAACCCTTCATAGGTTCAGTCGACCAAAGCAAAAGGGCCAGTTGACCACTTATGAGATTCGGTTGACTAATGTGATTTTGAACTATAAGTTCGGTCAACCAAGTAGGTGGAAAAGTCAAATTTTTAGAGCCGGTCGACTGAGGAAGCTTAGTTCAAAAGTAGGTCGGTCAACCGAGGAAGTTAAATTTCTGGCCTACGAATTGTTCGATCGACTGAGCTAATTATAACTAGAAGGGTTCAGTTGACCGAGACTTTTTAATTAAGTCAAAAATTGAATGTCGGTCGACCGAAGTCTGTCTATGGTCTCTTGATCCCTATGGTCAGACTATGGTCATTTTGAGCTTGTCATTCACATCATGCATGCCATGTAGTTATTACAGACAAAATGGAAAACAAAATGCAATTAAAAATTAAAAAATATATATATCTTCTTTTCCTTTTTAATCTTTTGTCTTCAGGGAATACACCAGTAGTATGTGCTCTTTAAGTGCTTCGGGCTTCCATTTTCCTTTGTCTTATGTGCGCGCCAAATTAAAAACCCGTACAAGCACTCAATGCATAGATAAGAAACTTGTGCTTTGTTAGCATCAAAATAGGAATTGCACTAAAAAATTTAGCAGTCTTTTAGAGACATCTTAGCACCTCTAGCACCTTTCATACCTTTGCATTAGCTGATGAATGTCTCTCTACATGGTGGGATAATAACAACCTTGATCAAAGGCCTTGTAAGCAAGGACATTTCCTTCCCCTTTAATGACCTCAACACACTTATTTGTGGATTTGTTTCTATTGGCCTAACATGGCTATCGAATCTCATTTTGATGATAACAAATAAAGGTTAATTTAACATGTTGTGTTTAATTGATGATATTTTAGGAAAGCTTGAATGGCAAAGTTCAAAGAATCAAAAGAAATGCAAGTTCAAGATCACTAGTACCATAAAGCCACACTCCATCTTCAAAGTGATCAAAAGAAAGCTCAAGAGGACCAAAATGTTCAAAGCATATGGAAGCCTAAAGATGACTCAAGCTTAAGTCTAAGAGGATTCAAAGAAAAGAAAAATATGAAGACTTCAAGCTTAGAGTGTTTAAGTCTCTAGGATAACCTATGTAAGTACTTCATACTAAATAACATTTTGAAATGCTTTGAAGCTTATTAGGGGTTGTCATGGATTTAAATACTTTATTTTAAAACCCTGAAAAATGTTCTTTTAAAGTAACAAAGCAAGATGGCTTAGTGTTTTTGAAAACTAAACTGAAAAACAGAAATTATAACTGTTTAGGCGACTGAAGATTAAACCTCAGGCGCCTGAAGATTTTCCTGAAGAAATTCTGAAGAGGCAGTATAGGCCCAGGCACTTGACCTTGGTAACCTTAGGTGCCTGATCTGTTTTAAAGTTAAAATCTCACAGTTTTTTGAAACCTTAGGTGACTGACCCCGAGACCTCAGGTGCTTGAACACTGTTAACAGTTATATTTTTAAAAATTTTTAAAATTCAAATTTATATTTCTTGTGCCCCAAATTTCGTATAAATTTGGGAAACACTCTAAGTAACTTGGGCAACACAAATTAAACCTTTTTGAGCCTATAAATACATGATTTTTCTAATCAAATCAGTACCAAGCATTGAAAATATGCTATCAAGTCAACATTTCCCTTGCTCTCTCAAAGCTCTCTTGCTTGCATCTTCAAACTAATAATTTCTAAGATAATTTGAATCTTTGATCAATATTCTCTAAGCTCTAACATCTGATTTACTGATTGCCATCAAGAGAAGAATTCTAGTGAATTAATTCTTGAGCTTCAATTCAATTTCTTTGATATTTGTTTTGAAGTATATTTGTGCTTTCAATTGTACTAACCAGCTCTATCTAAGAGCATCTCTTTGCACAAAAGAAATCTTTCTGATTTCTCATGTTTCTTTGATGGTTCAGGTTATTGGATCTTTGTACCAAGCGTGGGGTATCGCTTGGAGAGGGGGCTCTCCACCCTAAAAGAGGGATTGTAAATGGTTTGTTCCGGCCACGAAAGAAAGGTTTAGTTGAATTCTTAGGTGGTCTTGCCTATGATGAGGACATAGGCTGGGTATAAGCCAAAAAACTCAGTCTCACTCTCTTTCCCTAAACTCTCTTTAATTTTCTGCACATATATAACTACATGGTTGTTAATTTCAAATCTATAAATTGTGTGGATTGGATATTAAATAAACCAAAAATTAATTTGTCTTTGGGATTTTGAAAACCAAACAGGAGTACATTGGTTGATCAATACATTTTGCGGAAACCATAAGGGAGCACATTGATTAATTAACACCCAAGACTCATTAATTGAAAGTTTATTTAAAGTATGAGTTTTGGAACAGTGTTAAAATTTTCAATTGTGCTTTATTAAAATAGGGCTTTATCAAACTCTACTTTGAGTTACTCAATCACTGAATCTTGGAAGCTTTGCTAAATTCATTCTTTAGTGTGAATCTTGTTTTGGTTATCATGCTGAGAGGATTGAATTATTCAAAATCTGAAAGCATTACATTATGAATCATTGATTTGTGTTAATTGAATTAATTTATTGGTTGAGTTTTAATTGACATTAATGCAAGATCAAGTTGATTTACTCGTTATTAAAGTTTTAAAAGTGAATATTGATTTCTAGCTGATATTGTAATACAAATCATCCTTTTTTGAGTACTAAACTTACAATAAGTTATGAATCTATAAAAGGAGTTAAGAGAAACTTTTAAAACCCAATTAACCCCCTCTTGGAAGTACACCTTACTTTTCAATTGGTATCAGAGTGAGGTTGTAGCAAATCTTAACCTAGAAGCTACACAAAGATCTTTATGGCACACCAAGGCGTAGCTCCCTTCGCTGAGGGTCAATCCTCATATAGACCTACTCTCTTTTGCGGAGTCAACTATACTTTTTGGAAACAACGAATGAGGATATACCTACAAACCATGAATTGGAAAGCTTGGAAAGTTGTCACACATGGTGACTTTGTCCCTATCGAAAACATAGATAACAAAGAAATACCTAAAGAGGAAAAAGAGATGACCTACAATGACCATAAGATGTTGCAAGTAAATTCAAGAGCTATGAATGCTTTATATTATGCTCTTGATGTAAATGAATTAAATAGGGTCATGACATATAAATCAGCTGAAGAAATATGGGATAAATTAGAGATAACTTATGAAGGAAAGATTGATGTTAAAGATAATAGAATCGACATGCTCACAAGCGAGTATGAGGCCTTTAGGATGAACCCGGATGAAACCATCACTAGTATGTACACTAGGTTCACCCATATAATAAACTCCCTCAATGCCTTAGGAAAAAATTACTCAACTTATGAAATGATCTAACAAAGAATACAGGAAAAGTCAAAAGTTGTGCACATCCGACTTGACTATAGTGCCTGGCATTGTCGTAGTGTTGTGACAGCTGCAAACGCTACAAAATAATAATTATACAAGAAATTAGTATACGATATTTGAACATATACGCATATACTATAATTAAAAATGATTTGATAGAAAATGATCGGACATTTGGACATAGTGTAAAAAAATGATACAATTGTAAATAACTAAGTTTGATCAATCGGAGTTCACCCCACTCTGTTTGGACCTCATATGCCCGATTTGTAAGCTAAGTACTTAAAATGAATTAAGTTTACTAAGTTTGTTTGTATTCTAACTTTACTTCTAAATAGGGAAAAAACTTCCTAGGAGGAGTTTTTGGGTATTGTCAGTTCGAACATGTCTAGGTCAATGTGAAGGACGTGTTGGAACTGACCGTATTCAATTTAGACTTCGTATGCCCGAATTGGATACCTAGGTGCATAAAATGAACTAAGTTTACTATTTTTGTATTTGAACTTTGCTTTTAAGTGGGGAAAAAACTCTCGGGGAAAAGTTTTTGGGCACCGTCAAATCCGACACGTCTAGTTCAATATGGCAAACGTGTTAGGACTGACACAATTTAGTTTGGACCTCGTATGCCTGAATTTGACAAGTGCGTGCTTAAAATGAACTAAGTTTAATTACTATGTTTGTATTCTAACTTGCTTCTAAGTGGGGAAAAAGCTCCTAGGGAGGAGTTTTTGGGTCCCGCTAGCTCTGGTATGTCCAAATCAATATGACAGACATGTTGGTACTGATCGCACTCGGTTTGGACCTTACATGCCTGACTTGGACACCTAAGTGCTTAAAATGAACTAAGTTTACTAAGTTTGTTTGTATTCTAACTTTGCTTCTAAGTGGGAAAAAATCTCCTAGGGAGGAGTTTTTGGGAACTACCAACTTTGGCACATCTAGGTCAATGTGAAAGACGTGTCAGGATTGACTCCACTTAGTTTGGACTCCCCCATCCTCTCCCTCCTATCCTCTTCCCTCCTTTCCTTGCCTATGTGCATGGGTGGGTTGCTTATGAAGATGATTACATTTCAGCATGGTCAATAGGAGACTATATTCATAGTAGTGGACAGATAAAAACAATTACTGATATTATTCAGGAAGAAAAATTGGATATATATCAAGTGATGTTGTGGCTAACCTCGCTAATGTGCTTGACACCATAAATGAGAATCTGGATGAGTTGAAGATAAAATATAATGAGCAACCCATGTCCTTTTAAGTAGAATGCTTGAAGAGAAAAACTGTCACTAGTATTCTTATATTAGTGATGGTTTTTATAATCGTCACTAATAATGCATTTTTTTATGGGGGAAAAAGTTCAATAGGTTACCAAGTACAAAGGACTCGTCTTTACGCAATCTCACCGAGAAGAAATTATCTTCAAGCTTGACCTTTAGAAGTTGAATCAAGATCCCTTAAAGGGGTGTATTATTAGTGACAATTTTAAAAACCATCACTAATAGTGTAATTATTAGTGACGATTTTTAATATAGTCACTAATAATGCACATCGACGAAAGAATAATCTGTGTTTGATTGGTTGAGTTTAGATGACAACTTACGGTCTTTCGTTAGGTACTTGATTGTTTGTGAGCTAGTTGGAATAGGTTGTATAACGAAGTATCTACCACATCGGGTGGCTATGCTATTCAGAATGGATCAATAACTTCCAGGAAAGGTTGAATTCTTGCCTTTTCGGCCAAGATCATTCCAAGGAGGGGTTTACATGAGGTACTACAACTAGTGGAAGGGTCATATGTTGACTCCGACAAATGTAATGAAGTATGTGCTTATAAAGATGAGTAATCCTAAAACTTCGCCATCTAATCAAGCAAGAATGCACAGGGAAGGTTGTGATTCCTTTGCATCGAGGAATCCTAGAAATCCTAGTGGAGAACATTCCAAGATCAAGGTAGAGATGGTAGGTGAATAGAGCAATGAGGAGGAATATTTCCCTCTAGATATGGAGGTTCAACCCAGTGATGCAAGTGAAACTAATGTGAAATCAAAAGTGGCACCAATGGTTCCACCCAAAAAGGGTGAAAGTAGTTGTCATGACCATGTCGCATCAAGGAATACTCTAAAACTGTCACTAATATAATACTACAAGTGACGGTCTTTCTCTTCAAGCATTATACTTAAGGAGACTGTATCACCACCTACTATATTTGCCCCCTCATCTTCATCCTCATCATCATCGCTCTGAACTACGTAATCTTCACTGTGGAAAACCCATGTTGTGTACCTTCTCTCCGTTGCAAAGTCTAATAAATGTGCATGAACCAAATCAATGTATTGAAATGTTATGTTTTGGCATTTCTTGCAGTGAAACCATATTCTATTGGCTTTGTCTATATGAGGACGCACGAACTCTATGAAATCATGTATCCCTTTAATGTATTCTTGTAAAAACCTACCCTGAGCTTTCATCCAACTCTTATCCATGTTCATTAATTACCCTATAACATATTCAAGTAAATGGTATTGATTACATTCTCATAATGTTTATGACACATGCATCGTGTATCCTAAAATCAACCACCTTCAGTCTAAAGGGTACGAATCCTATCCCATTTAGGAATGTTGTATTTACATTGTAGTCAATAGCTCAAATTCCTTCATCATAGTAATTCTAAATTTCAATAGAATCTTCTCATGACTCTCCAAGTACACGAAATGGGGGAAGTGAACATGTTGCTAGTTTTCCATCACTACCAAATTGTCACAACACCCCACTATGCACCCAGAGAACACAAGTAGAGACACACTCGAAATATATAATGACAATGAACAAAGCGTGAATGATGACAACAATGTAAATTCAACTTCCTAAACTATCCACATTAGAAAATTCAAGAATGGTTGAAATAGAAACATCACTAATCGTAAATAAAACAACTAATTAACATGTTCAATTGATTATTAGTTTACATAGTATAACTAATAATCAATTAAATTTTAAGAATTGATTTGTCTCACATGTACGATGAGGCATGAATGTATAGTAACGATTCTTGAATGGGTCTAAGTTTCAATGAACACATGAAATGATAGTAATTAATTTGACATTTTGCTTTATATGGGATTCTGTTCTGAAGGGGTTCTAACCATGCACAATTACGTTTCTTACCAAACCAAGAAGACACACTATAGCCATGTATAAAATTTAATAATTTAGTATGTGTGGGTTTTTTTTTTTGCATAAGAAGCCTGTGATAAGTAGGATTTCCTTATATTGTTCCTATTATTTGGCAATGTACTTGGATGCTTGCCACCACTTTTCATTATTTTGAACCTATTGGTGCAACTAATAGATAGAGCATGACCTTAGTAGTCTTGGATTAAAATTTTTTTTAGGTATGAGCACTATTGCAGGTGCCAATAAACGAAGAAGTTTGGATTTTAATATTATCATTTAAATAACAACTCTTGTATTTGATAAACTTCCTTTTTAATATTATCATTCATTTAAGTTCAAAATGAAGCTTTAAACAAGGTGAGACCAAAAAGTGTCCATAAACCATTAGGACATTTGACTGGTTTAACATAAGACATGTTAAGATATTCGGGATCCAAAATAAGGCTTATGTATTGGTGAGTGCTAGTATGTGTGCATGGTTTCAGTTTATACAATGGATGAATTCCATTTATGTATTCAATATTCTAAATTCAACATAGCAATGCTTAATCATCACGCAACAACATAGTGTCAACTAATGAGCATGCAGTTCTCAATTTGTTCAATTAACTGGTATGCAACATCCTAGTCAACTAAGCAGCATGCATTTCACAATTTCTGCATCAAGCATGCAGATGCTTTCAACTCAACCAGCAAGCAATATCGTAGTCATCCATCTAGCATGCAATTCTAAATTTCTGCATGAAGCATGCAGATGCTCAGTTGTATAATCAGAAAATAAATAAATAAATAAAATTTCTACATCAAGCATGCAGGTGCTCATTTGTATATTCACAATTAAAGATAGACACAATATTTTATGCATCAAACATGTAGATGCTCATTTATATATAATAGTTAATCAACACGCATATCATTCAAATCAGTATGTCCAAAGAATAGTTAATGCCATAATCATTAAGTAAATTAACCATCCATCAGTGTTGCCTCAAAAAGTTATAGAACATAAACGCATAAATGAAAATTTAAATAGACGTTGTGATGTTGAATCACTTGGTACAAATACTATATATATATAAAATTTTATTTTCATGTTAAGTGTTTTCAAATGATTAAGCATTAAAAAAAAAATAAAATATTCTTACTTAACAAGAATAATAAAAATAAATAAATTCATACATCATAATAAATATTATTTTTTAAAGTTTGATTAAATCTTAACAGGATGCCATATGCTAGAAATAATAAATGCATTTTAACTAATCTACCCAATGGACTAAGGTCTCTAATGCCAAATTGGTCATTGAAACTTGAAACTTTCATTGACACAACACATATTGTATGGTAGTTCCAGCTTCAAGTTTATCAAGAAAGTGTACTCTTCAATTGTGGGTGCTAAGTAATTTACATTTATGTGAATAAAAGAATTCAAAATATATGGGTCTTCAACCTCTAACTACATTTTGTCTAAATCCAAATAAATTCAAATTTGAAGTCTGAACTCCATATTCCCAAACGCAGGGTCATATTCGGGCCTCTCACTCCCAATGTTGAACTTTCTCTTAGAAACTTCACCCGAATCAACCTCATAATGATTCACAATTCAAGAGAGAGAAAGCAAGAGAATGGCACTCAACAATATTACAACTAAAAGTACAAGCAACAAGGTTGGTTAAACGGTGCAAGAACGCATTAACTATGTAGTAACTCTAAAAAAAAAATTATATTAAATAAAAAACTTATTTGGGTGTGTGTGTCTATATATAATACTAATATAATAATCATAATATATGAATAAATTGCATTAATTGCAATATAATGCATCAGATTTCATTTGCTCATTTTCTTCTTCTTCCTACTTGAATTCATTTTCAATTTCAAAGCTCCCATGGCTGTGGCCCTCCCTTTCTCTCTCCTCAAACCTTCCTACTCTCTCTTTTTTAATTTGTCCCCATCTGTAAACCAAATCAACGATCAGACACCACCATGAGGTCCCAACTTCGATCCTTAGCAAGTTAATCGAAGCAGATTTTAGGTTTGGCCTTCCTAAGCACCACTCCAGGGCCAAGGTAAGGGGAATAAATTATGTTAATTATTTTAGAAATTTTCGATTAAATAATGATATGTGATTACTGGAATATTGTACATGGTTTTTTGAGTAATTTTATGGGTATGAAAATTATGGTTTATTTATTAAATTGTAGTATTTGATTAAATTAAATTTTTGGAAATATTCTGAAATTAAGTTAAACTGTAGGGATTTGATTAAATTAGATTTTTGGGAATATTTTGGAAATAAGCTAAACTGCAGGGATTTGATTAAATTAGATTTTTGGGAAAAACCTAGTATTATGAGTTTGAGAAAACACCATATAAAAGGTTATATATTATTTTTCAGAAAAACCTATATTTTCCCTGGTGATTATTATATTAAGAATTATTACTCAAATTTTGTGGCATGAGAAATGGCTATACGATTACAATTAGAATATTTTATGACGATATACAACAAATTATGATTTTATATTGAGTATAGGAAATGTTATGTATACGATTTTATACTGATTTTAGAATTTTATAAATATGATGAAAATATGATATGACAATTTTTTGACATGATAGATTTATGCTAAGTTATAAAATGACGGCTTTAAGCTGAGTTATGATATGATATGCTGATTTTATTCCGAGACAGATATGAAATGACGGTTTTATACCGATTATGATATGATAAATATGATATGACAGTGAAAACATGCTTTATACAGATTTATGAAATGATGAATATGAAATGAGATTACATTATCATTTATGTTATATAAATTGTACTATATGATATCAGAACCCTAATGGACTAGGTATGTTTAGAGCGCGGTACTGTAGCTATCTAGTAAGATCAGACAGTGTAATCCTCTTGTGTGCCGACTCGAGAATTGTTGAGAAGAGTAGGATGGGTGGACTAGGTTGGGTGTATAGCCGACAATGCTGCCACACTATTCAGAAAGTGTCCATGTCTGAGTTGATTAGCCTCAAAGTGTTGAGAAGCATAGGATACCCACTGTGTGCCGACCCTCGAAGTGTTGAGAAGCGTAGGATGGGCGGACCAGGTTGGGTGGGCAATCGTGCGTAGTTATGTTATGTTTAACTTAGTGTGGTAGGCCAGCCATGGTTAAGTCCAGCCCTCAGGCTGCACAACCCAATCATGCGAGGTGAATTCATGATGTTATGCTAGAACCATCAAGGGAAAGAAAAGGAAGAATCTTATGTACATATGTATGTTGGCCTAACATGGCTTTCAAATCTTATTTTGATGATAAAAAATCAAGGTAATCTAACATGTTGTGGTTTAAGTGATGATATTTCAAGAAATCAAACATATGAAGTTTAAAAAGTTCAAGCATAAGAGTCCAGGATCACAAGTGTTACAAAAGATTGCATTCCAAAGCCAAGTGATCAAAAGAAAGCTCAAAAGGTAAAAAATAGATAAACCTTATGAAAGCTTAAAAAATATTGAAGCTCAAGGACATGATGGACCTAGAGCAAGACATACATAAAGACTTCAAGTTTAGACAGTTTTAAAGTCTTAAGGAAGTCTTGTGTAAGTACTTCAATTTAATGTCAATATGAATGCTTTGAAGCTCATTAAGGTTAATTAATGACTTAGAGACCATATTTTGAAAACCCCGAAAAATATCTTCAAAAGTATCAAAACAAGTTGCACAAGTTTTTAGAAACAAGTTTTAATAAACAGGTTTTTAATTGCCTAGGTGACTGACCCTTGACTGGTCAAGCGACTAAAATTTATGCTGAATTAAAATTAGGAAACAAAATAGGCCCAGTTGATTGACCCCTGTGAGTCTAGGCAATTGACCCCATACTGACCTTGATATTACGCTAAATTTCAGAGTTCAGGCGACTGACCCTAATGAGTCTAGTAGACTGAACTTCGTAATATCTATTTTAAAACAGCGTTTAAAAGTTTCCAAATTATGTTACTTGTGCCCCAGATTTTTTCAAAACTTGACACTTCAAGTAACTTGGGCAACACAAAAATATGAATTTTTAATTCTATAAACACACGATTTCACAAATCAAATCACACCAAGAATTCAAATTTGCGATCAAGCTTATAATTCTTATACTCTTCAAAAAAAGCCTTTGTGAATTCAGGTGTAATCCCAATAGGGGGGTGAATTGGGTATTTTGAAAATATTTAATTTTACTTCAACAATCAATCCCTATTTTAAGATTTAACAAAGACAATCACTAGGGCTTGAAATTAATTCGATCTAATAATTTTATATTCAATTATACCCAATTAATTACCTAGTGCTTGTAAGGTTATTCAATATACACACATGCAAGATAGGTAATGAAATATGTTGCGAAAATTAAAAGGAGTAAGGGAAGAGAGAAGGCAAATACACAATTTTTACGAGGTTCAGCCAACCCGGCCTATGTCCTTGCCTTGAGCAAACCACTCAAGGATTCCACTAAATCCTTACTCCTTTAATTAGGACGGAGCTTCCCTTACAATCCGCTGCTTACAAGAGGTACAACTTTCTCATAATCCACTGCTTACAAGAGATGCAATTTTTTCCCCAAACCTGATTCACAACCCAAACCGTGATTACAATATAACTATTTTGCAAAAACTCAATAATGCTTCTACACAAGCTGGTGAGTACAATAGAAATCCTTAACACATATTCATATGATAAACTCAGTATGTATGTAACGATAAAATCGTCATATGTATGATATGCTTCACAAAATTACCTTCAAGATAATATCTTTGAAAAATTAATTTCTTATAAATGAACACTTTGGAGATTTTAGAATTTCAAACCAATCCACTTGATGCAGGAAAATCAAGATATGATCCTTGTAAAAAATAATCTTTAGTAGCACCCAAATCAATTCTTTGAATAAAAATATAACTTGAAATATTCCAAAGATTTCTCACACACATATATTTAAAACACTCTCAAATTAAGCAATCAAATAGTTTTTGTAGTAGTCAATCTTAAAACGATAAATATATTCAAGAATATCTCAAAGAGTTTAGTTCAATCAATTTTTTCTCAAGTATGTATATTCAATTAGTGAAGAAAATACTCGGATTGTTATTTTTGTTCCCAAGTAATATATATATATATATATATATATATTAAAAAATATATATATATATATATTAAAATACTTTGCAAGATTAATTCTTTGAATAAAAATACAACTTGAAATATTCCAAAGATTTCTCACACACATATATTTAAAACACTCTCAAATTGAGCAATCAAATAGTTTTTGTAGTAGTCAATCTTAGAACGATAAATATATTCGAGAATATCTCAAAGAGTTTAGTTCAATCAAATTTTTCTCAAGTATGTATATTCAATCAGTGGATAAAATACTCGGATTGTTACTTTTGTTCCCAAGTATAATATATATATATATATATATATATATAATTTATGAGTTAATATTTAAATGTGTAAAATACTTTTACCAAACCTCAAACCTCATGATGAATGAAACGTTGCAGTAAGATATGAGTGAAAGCTCTTGACTCTTGAATGAGAATGCCCAAAACTTGATGTATCGAAGTTGGAATGTAGGCTCGTAGAGAATTTTTGTTTAACACTCTCAAGATATGTTGAAAAAGAGAGGCACTAGGGTTCTTAGGTTAATTTTATATCTGTTCTCGACCCTAAGTTTAATCCTAGCTGTTGGATCATTTTATCTGAACGAAATTCCACGCATATCCCCGCTGAACCGAAGCTCTGCACCCGACATTTGTCGATGAGAGGACACCTTCGTCGACGAGTGTTCAACACTCGTTCTTCACTTGAACATGAGTTCTTCGATGAGAGATCTGTTTGAAATTTTTGTGAGTTCGGTATTTTCTCGTCGATGAGAACAAGGTGATTGTCGCCGAGTGGCCTTCATGCTTTCACTGAC
Source organism: Malania oleifera (assembly GCF_029873635.1). Classification (NCBI taxonomy): domain Eukaryota; kingdom Viridiplantae; phylum Streptophyta; class Magnoliopsida; order Santalales; family Ximeniaceae; genus Malania; species Malania oleifera. The sequence continues at coordinate 57,869,743 of NC_080417.1, read as the reverse complement.
AAAACCATTGGGTTCGTCAACGAGGCCTCTAAAAATTTGCCTCCAAAATTCATTTTATCTTAGAATCTTTTAAATAAATTCTTCACGATATGCATGTGTCCTAAAGTCAGTCTAAGGTATGACTTTGAGCTTCTAGCTATATTATATAAAATATGCAAATACAATGAAATCTAAATACCCTTTCCCATGACTATCTAGAACTTGACGCTTGCATCTCCATTCTTCTACTCTTTTAGTTCCATGGATTGTGCCTGGTTGTATATTCTTTAATCCTCATGGCTTCCATGACTTCCTCAACTTCCGTGCATGATAAATAATGTTCCTATCCACACTCTCAATGCATAGATCAAATACCAAGTGATTTTTCATTGTCAAAACAGGATTAGACTCATAGAGTCAACAACATTCTTGCTCACATACTTACTGAAGTTTTTTTGAGACTTGCTAAGTTATTTTTCACCGATCTTTGAGCACAAATTCTAAGTTTGATCAATCACAAGAAAATACCGGTGATATATTCTTCGGGCTTCAATTGTATTCTTCATTGATATTTAAATTGAAGTATTCTTAGCTGTGCTATAACTTGTACTAATATGCTCTTTTTGAGAGTGATTCTTGTACGCAATAATTTTTTCTTGTTTTCTTAGTTTCTTGACGGTTTAGGGTTGTTGAATCGTTAGTTTACCAAGCTTGGGGTATTGCTTGGAAAGGAAGACTCTATCCTATTGAAGGAGTGTTGTAAAGGTTTGCTCCGCCTGTAAAAGAGTGGTATAATGGAATCCTTAGGTGTATTGCCTAAGGTGAGGACGTAGGCGGGTATAGCTGAACCTCATAAAAACTCGATGTCATTCACTTCCCTACTCTCTTTAAATTTCAACTCTTATAAACTGTGTGGTTGTGTACTTAATTTGCTGAATATTAATTTGTCTTTGAGAATTGCAGAAACCATAAGGGAGAATGTTGGTTGATCAATACATATTGCAGAAACTGTAAGGGAGTACGTTGATTGATTAACACCCAAGACTCATTAATTCATTGACATGTTCAAAAGTTGAATCTTGGAAGCACTGCTGCAATTCATACATTATTTAATTGATTAACTTGTGGATTGTGTTGGCTTATTGATTGATTGGATTCATTGATTGGGTGTTAATTTAAATTGCTGTAAGATCAAATTAATATACTCTTTCATAAAGATTTAAAATTAATATGATTCTTAGCTGATATTGTAATTGAAATTCAAACCATCCTTGTGTGATTGCTAAATATACAATAAGTTGGGAAAAGAATTTATAAAAAGAATTTAAAGAAACATTTAAAACCTAATTCACCCCCTTTTGGGACTACACATTAATTTTCAATTGGTATCAAAAAGAGGTTGTAGGAAATCTTAACCAAGAAGCCACACAAGGATCTTTATGGCACACCTAAGTGTATGTCCTTTTGTTGAAGGTCAATCCTCAACTAGACCTCCTATTTTTTGCGGTGTTAACTACCCCTTTTGGAAACAAAGAATGAGAATCTATTTTCAAACTATGGATTGGAAAGCATGAAAAATTGTCACACAGGGCGACCTTATTCCCACTAAAATCATAGATAATAAAGAAATACCCAAAGAGGAAAAATAAATAACTGACAATGACCATAAAAAGTTGCAACTATATTTAAGTGCAATGAATGCATTATATTGTGCTCTTGACATAAATGAGTTCAATAGGGTCTTGACATGTAAATTGGCTAAAGAAATATAAGACAAACTAAAGGTAACCTGTGAAGGAACCATTGATGTTAGAGATAGTAGAATTGACATGCTCACAAGTGAGTATGAGGCCTTTAGGATGACCCCGGATGAAACCATCACTAACATGCACAAGGTTCACTCATATAATAAACTCTCTCAATGCCTTAGGGAAAAACTACTCTACATATGAGATGGTCTAAAAAATCCTTAGAGGTCTTCCACCCATTTGGGAACCTAAAGCCACAACAATTACGGATGGAAGAAATCTCAAGAATACTTCCTTAGACGAATTAGTTGGATCACTTCTCACCTATGAGATGGCAATGAATGAAAGGAATGCTGAAAATAAAAACAAGAAATCTATAGCCCTTAAGGCTGCAAAAGAAAGCTTTAGTGAAGAAGAGGAAGATAAAAATGAATTAGATGATGATGAGATAGTGCTACTCCTTAGGAGACTTGGAAAGTTCTTTAAAAGAAATAATAAATTTGTTAGAAAGTTTAGAGGTTCAAAATCTAAAAAAGGAGAAACAAGTAAAAAGGAAACTAAGAATGAACCTCCTACATGTTACAATTGTAAAAAATGTTAGACGTATTAAACCTGATTGTCCACAGCTGAAGAAAGACATGAATAAAAAAAAGAAAGCAATTAAAGGTATATGGGATGATACAAGCTCAAGTGACTCGGAGAACAAATCAAGTGAACAAGAAATGACAAACATATGCTTCATGGGTCATAATGCTGAGGTTTGCTTTAGGACAACCCCATCAAAAGAAAAATGGTACTTGGAAAACGAGTGTTCTAGGAACATAACCAAGGATAAATCCAAGTTCACCACACTAAGGCTAAAATATGGTGGATATGTCACATTCGGAGACAATGCCAAAGGCAAAATCATTGGAATTGGTAAAATAGGTAAAAAACCTTCCCTCACCATTGATGATGTGTTATTGGTAGATGGATTAAAGCAAAACCTATTGAGCATAAGCCAATTGAGTGACAAATGCTTTGATATAATTTTTAAACAAGACAAATATATTGTTGAAAATAGAGAAAAATATCATATTCTATACACTGCTTATAGAGTTAATAATGTATGTCGCAACGTCCCGAAGAGCGTGTACCTCGGGGTGGCGAAATAAAAAATGTGATTTAAATTTTCAGGAAAAAATAGGAATGAAGTCACCACTAACCTTTTAGTGTGATTAGAACACTTGATTACTACCCAATTAAGGGTAGAATATGTCTGTGTTACCAAAGCTGGGATTGAGAGTTCGGTTACGCGAGGGGAAGGTAGGAGCATCCCCTACGCGCCAGTTCTTATGAACGGTACCTAATTAATTATGAAATTATCCCTAAGTAAATTTAAAAACTCTATAAAATTACTCCCTTTTAGTGAATTTTTGAAATACACACAAAAATATATATACCATACATTCCCTCAGAACTGGGGTACGTGAAGCCCGAAAGCTCATACCCTTCTTTTTGAAATCATAGGGATGAAAATCAATAAAATATTTTATAAAAACAAATACCATAGTACATATAAGGCCAAATAACAAAAATTACTGAAAATAGTAATAATAATATTAATAATGGTAATAATAATAATAATAATAATAATAATAATAATAATAATAATAATAATAATAATAATAATAATAATAATTATGATAACAATAACACCTAATGCATAGTATAATAAAACGTACTAGTAATAGTCATTATGATGATACACACATCTAATATCCTATAAGTGCAATCATACTAATATAGAAATAATTAATCCCCACGTAAATAATATACACGTATTGGAAAGAAAAAGAATAAAGTTATGGAAACCATTCAAATAATGAATCTACTATGAAATATACACATTAATAATAAATAGATATGCCATAAGATGGAAACCCTAACAAACAAATATGGAAATAACATGGACATTCCTAAAATTAATTCTTAAGCTATTCGGAAGTGACTAAACCCTAAGCATATAAACATTAACATTAAACAAATGTCATAATAACGAAAACCCTAAATAATTACAACCTTGAGCATGAATAATACTTACTCAACATCTATTGTTAAGTATTGTACCTTGATTTATTAAGTAATCATAATGAATACCATAAACATTAAAACCCGAGTAAATATTAGAAAGAAGAAAAATCCTGCAAAAAAAAAATTGACGTCAAATATATATATATATATATATATGTAACCTGAATAAATATTAATCCTGCAAAAAATAAATTGATGTTAGATATACATATAAAAAAAACACAGATTAAAAATTCAACCTTTACAACTCAAATAAAATCAATATATATATATATATATATATATGCGCGTGTGTGTGCTGTGCCTACACAATGTGAGTGAGTGCATGCATGCGTGTGTGAACAGTGTGTGTATGGTGTGTATGAAACTCACAGCAAGGGCGGCCCGAGCTGGGTTGTGGGCGCACATGCATGCGTGAATGAGTGAGAGAGAAGCTCGCAGCAGGGAGTATAACTGGAAAGAGGTTGGCAGATGGTGGTACAGGGACTTGTTGTCAGAGACGAGTCACGCTGATGTTGGTGGATGGAAAGAGCTCAGGTGATGCTGAGGGTGAATGCCGGCCTGAGGGTGAGCAGGAGGTGGAGATGTCGTCGATGGTTGGAGGCACGAGGTGATGGCTGGAGATGAGGTTGTGAGGGGCTACTATTGCTGTTGGGTGTGGCTGCTGCAAGTGAGGCCGTGAGGAGCTGCTGAAGTTGAAGATGGTGGTCGTGTGGTGCGTAGGATGGCGTCAGATTTGGCGACTGTGCGTTTTCTTTGGAAGTGGCTAGAGGTGGCCAAGCTGCTGCCCTTCTCTACTGTGGTGATGCCACTGAGTGTTTGCGAACGAGAGTATGGTTGTTGGCATGTGGAGGAGCTGCTAGGATCATGAGGGATGGCCAGAGCTTGACCACTATGTTATGGGTGTATGGCCGTGAAGGCTCTTCTTCCGATGGTGCCAAGAGGTGAGAACGAGTGACGATGATGAGAAGGGAAGGTGATTATGGTGAGCACAGGCGAGGGTGGCCGTGAGGAAGATAGGGAGATGGAGGGTGATGGAGATAAGAGAGGCTGAGGAGACAAAAACAAGAGAGAGAGATGGACGGCTGTGGGCGAGCAATGAGGGGCTTAGGTTTTTTTTTTTTTGGTCTCCCTCTCCCCCCCCCACCCCTTCTTGTGTGTGGGTGTAGCCTATTTATAGGCTTTTGTTCCCCAAACCCTTTGTTATATTTGGCTCGAGCAAAAATAGGGTGTCTACAATGTATATTGTATAAACTTCGAAAATCTAAAATCTCAAAATATCATATGCTTAGCAGCCATGAATGAAGCAAGTTGGCTATGACAAAAAAGAATAAGACATGCTAGTATGGACTTACTATCAAAACTAGTCAAAAAGAACTTAGTTAGAGGACTACCTAGCACAAAGTTTGTTAAGGATAAAATTTGTGATGCTTGTCAATTAGGAAAACAAACTAAGTCCAGCTTTAAGAAGAAGAAACACATTTCCACTAGTAGGCCCTTAAAACTTATTCACTTAGACTTATTTGGTCCCACTAGGACACAAAGTATAGGGGGAAAGCAATATGCTTTCGTCATCGTTGATGGATACTCCAAGTTTACCTGGGTACTCTTTCTAACCTCAAAAGATGAAGCATGTAATACGTTGTTAACCTTGTGTAAAAGACTTCAAAATGAAAAAGGTTATGGTGTTCTAAATATTAGAAGTGATCAAGGAAGAGAATTCAATAATAAAGATGTTGAAAAATTTTGCAATGAACATGGAATTAGACATAACTTTTCAATACCTAGAACTCCACAACAAAATGGAGTTCTCGAAAGAAAGAATAGATCCCTTCAAGAAATGGCTAGGATTGTTAAATGAACACAAGCTACCTAAGTACTTTTGGGCTGAAGCAGATAATACCGCATGCTATGTAATGAATAGAGTTTCCATTAGATCAAGTTTAAATAAAACTTCCAATGAATTATGGAAAGGAAGAAGGCCTAACATAGCATACTTTCATGTATTTGGATGTAAGTGTTTTGTACTTAATAATAAAGATGACTTTGGGAAATTTGATGTCAAATTAGATGAAGGTATCTTTCTAGGGTATGCATCAAATAGTAAAGCCTTTAGAATTTATAATAAGAGAACTCTCACAATCATTGAATCAATCCATGTAACCTTTGATGAAGTTAATCCTTTTAAAAAAGCAATTGAGATGGAAGAAAAAGATGATGCTTCACAAAAACTAGAAGGTTTAGAAGTCATAGAAGTTAAAGAAGAGAAAAATGAAGAAACTCCAAATGATGATCCTATAGAAAAACATGAGTTACCCAAAGAATGGAAATTTGCAAGAAATCATCCTAAGGATCAAACCATAGGAGAACCTTCTCAAGGAGTATCTACAAGATCATCATTGAAAAACTTATTCCACTATGCATTTCTATCTTAAGAAGAACCTAAGAACATTGAAGAAACCTTAAGTTATGATTCTTGGATAGTAACTATGCAAGAAGAGTTTAATCAGTTTGAAAGAAATAGAGTATGGAAATTAGTTCCTAGACCCAATGACCACTCGCTAATTGGAACAAGATGGGTATTTAGGAATAAAAAGGATGAAAATGATATAGTAGTAAGAAATAAGGCAAGACTTATAGCTCAAGGATATAATCAAGAAGAAAGAATAGACTACGATGAGACTTTTGCTCCCGTAGCAAGAATGGAAGCCATTAGAATATTGTTAGCATATGCATCTCATAAAGAATTTAAACTCTATCAAATGGATGTAAAAAGTGCATTCTTAAATGGATTTATTAATGAAGAAGTCTGTGTGGAACAACCTCTTGGTTTTGAAGACATAAATAACCCTGATCATGTATTTAGATTAAAAAAGAAGCATTATATGGGTTAAAACAAGCTCTTAGAACTTGGTATGAGAGGTTAAGCGAATTCTTACTAGAAAATGGATTTTCAAGAAGAAAGGCGAATAACATGTTATTCATAAAATCCAAAAATAAAAACATTCTTATCATGCAAATTTATGTTGATGATATTATATTTGGTGCTACAAATGACGATTTATACAAAGAATTTGCAAAATGTATGCAAGATGAGTTTAAGATGAGTATGATGGGAGAGTTAAATTACTTCCAAGGATTACAGGTTAAGCAAGCTAAAAATGGAACTTTCATAAATCAATCAAAATATATAAGGGACATGCTTAAGAAGTTTGACATGGAAGGAAGTAAGCCCATAGGAACTCCCATGAGTACCTCTATAAGCCTTGATAAAGATGAAAAAGGAAAACTAGTAGACAAGAAATACTATTGAGGTATGATAGGAAGTTTGTTGTACTTGACACCTAGTAGACGGGATATAATGTTTAGTATATGTATGTGCGCTCAGTTTCAATCAGTTCCTAAGGAATCTCATCAGATAGTCATCAAAAGAATCCTAAGATACTTGATAGGCACAATAGATTTAGGACTATGGTATCCTAAGGACACCAGTTTTGAAATGATTAGTTACGCAAATATAGATTATGCAGGTTGTAAGATTGATAGAAAAAGTACAAGTGGGACTTGTCACTTTCTAGGACAGTCTCTTGTCTCTTGGTTCTCCAAGAAACAAAATTCCGTAACTTTATCACTGCTGAAGTTGAGTATATGGCAGCAGGTAGTTGCTGTGCACAAATACTCTACATGAAACAACAATTAAAAGACTTTAATTTAGAGTACTTAGCCATACCGATAAAGTGTGATAATACAAGTGTGATAAACATTTCAAAAAATCTAATATCACACTCAAGAACCAAGCACATAGACATAAGACATCATTTTCTAATAGATCACGTGCAAAAAGAAGATATACTACTTGAATTCGTAAATACAAACAACCAATGGGTGGACATTTTCACAAAACCTCTTCCAGAAGATAGGTTTATATTAATAAGAAGAAAACTTGGTTTATTACATAGTAAGGAAGTTGTTTAGGAAGAATTCATGTTGAGTGAAAAAAGAATAAATGGAAGTTTGGTAAGGTCAGGCGATTGAGCATGGAAGCCCAGTCAACTAGACTATAAAAAAAAAAAAAAGGAGGGTCAGGCGACTGAGCTTGTGTTATTGACTTGTGAAAAATGCAATTCATTAAATGTCAGGCGATTGAGCCCAAAACCCCAAGCGACTGGACTGACGGGACTTTAAATATTCTCAACATGAAAAACCTAACTTTTCAGATCCCAATCAATAGACCACTGTTCTATCACTCACCTGAGCCTCCCTCTCTTGATTTCCTTTGATTCTTAGCCTCAAAATCATTTTCCTACACTTTTACCCCACAATTTCTAGGGTTTCCCTTCATTTTTTTACTCTCAGTTAGAAATCAAGATGCCTCGCACCAAGAATATAGTGAACTGTGGTGCCTCTTCAGGGAAAGATGACGAAAATTTCGAAAGAGGGCTTGTAGCTCCTCAAGCCAAGCAACGATATAGAATCAATATTCATTCTATGGATCCGATTTTTGGTAAGATCATTGATACCTCCTTATTTGAGTTAGAATTTCCAAATATTCTACTATTGTTTTGAGATATTGGTTGGAATAATTTTGTGGTTTATCAATTAAAAGGTCTTTATCTGAACTTAGTGAAAATATTTTATGTAAATAAGGTATAAGGAGAGTCCGTATTAACCATCGAGGTTAAGGGAAAAGCTATCGCCCTAACATCGTAGACTTTGGCCCCTATCTTTCACATTAGCCAAGGAGAATTTGAGTGTCTGGCACTTGCTCAATCATGGATTATGGAGCAAGGTTTTATCCCGAGGAATTTCAACCATTGATCATGGTAGAAGAACCGGTATACTTTGGACATCCTCCTCTGTATAAGCAGCTGAACCTCCAAGTGCAAATCGTTCAGAGAATAATCATGAACAATATCCTACCCCAAGTTGGTTCACATGACTACATATCCTACATTGATTGCTTCGTCTTGTGATGTTAAAAGGGAAGAAACTTGACTTATCAATTTTAATATTGAAATGGATGTTGTCCAGATTGGAAGCCAAATGAGTCACTCTTCCCTATGGTGGTATCCTAAACCTGTTTATAAAAAGGATTCGATATGATCTTTTCTCCTCTATAACCCTGAAACAAATGGGATACGAAAAACATGACCAGGGTTGGTTTCTGAATGGGAGAAGACCATCGAAACAAGCAGTTGTACCTCCACCTCCAGATCAGCAACAAGAACCTGAGCTTGATGCTCCATCTTGGTTTGTACCCTTTCATCATCAGGTCACTACATTTAGTAGTGACATATGTTTAGGACCACAATCACTTTAGGAGAACGTGGCCTCACTATAGACTATTTGCTCCTCACTTAAGTAGTGCCTTAGTCGCATGGAGTAGCATAGGTCTAGTTCCTATTGGAGTGTTGATCCCATGGACATCAGCTGTGCACCTCCTAGTGATGATGCATTTGATGAGGAGTCTAAAGAAGGAAGTGATGAGAGTATCGAAGATGATGATGCAGCTGATGATGATGATGCGGTTGATGATGCTTGATATATTTGTTGCTCTTTGTGTTGTATCTTGGTTATCTATGTCTGTTGGCTTTGAATCTTGTTTTTTATTTTTTTTTGGCATGTCTCTCCCGATACTCATGACACTTTGTGCACTTTTCTACTCTGAATGAATATGAATATCATTGTGTACTATTCTATGTCTACTTGTGACTGCTATTTTTCTCTTTTTGTTTGATGTCAAAAGGGGGAGAGAAATTTGAGCAAAATGAGAGAAAATTTGAAATATTATATAGCAAGGGGGAGAAAGCCAAATTGAGTTAAGGAGATAAAATGCAAAGTTTAGAAAGTTAAACAAACATTTGAGAAAGTTAACAAATATAAGCAAATTGAGAAGTTTGAGCAAAAAAATATCTAAAATTAAATTTGATACATATGAATGATTTTATTTATCCAAACATTGTTAAAAGTGTGCTTATTGTAAGGGGGAGCCTTATTCAAGGTTCTCTCATCTTTGCTTCTTATTTGTCATCATAAAAAAGGAGAGATTGTTAGCCTAACATGACTTTCGAATCTTATTTTGATGATAACAATTCAAGGTAATTTAACATGTTGTGGTTTAAGTGATGATGTTTCAGGAAATCAAACATATTAAGTTTGAAAAGTTCAAGCATTATAAGTTCAAATTCAAGAATAAGAGTTAAGATCACAAGTGTTATGAAAGATTGCATTCCAAAGCCAAGTGATCAAAAGAAAGCTCAAAACATCAAAGGCAGACAAACCTTATGAAAGCTTAAAAAATATTGAAGCTTAAGGACATGATGGACCCAGAGCAAGACATACATGAAGACTTCAAGTTTAGAAAGTTTTAAAGTCTTAAGGAAGTCTTGTGTAAGTACTTCAATTAAATGTTAATATGAATGGTTTGAAGCTCATTAGGGTTAATTATTGACTTAGAGATCATATTTTGAAAATCCCAAAAAATACCTTCAAAAGTATCAAAACAAGTTGGCTAGAGTTTTTGGAAACTAGTTTTTTTTTTAAAAAAGGTTTTTAATTGCCCAGACGACTGACCATTGACTGGTCAGGCAACTGACATTTATGCTGAATTAAAATTGGGAAATAGAATAGGCCCAGTCAACTGACCCCCGTGAGTCCAGGCGACTGACCCCATATTGACCTTGATATTGCACTGAATTTCAGAGTCCAGGCGACTGACCCTAATGAGTCCAGTCGACTGAACTTTATAACAGTTATTTTAAAACAATATTTAAAAGTTTCCAAATTATGTTGCTTGTACTCCAAACTTAGTCAAAACTTGGGAAACACTCCAAGTAACTTGGGCAACACGAAAATATGACTTTTTAATTCTATAAATACATGATTTCAGAAATCAAATCACACCAAGAATTCAAATTTGCAATCAAGCTTATAATTCTCATACTCTTCAAAAAAAGCCTTCTTGCTCACATACTTGCTGAATTTTTTCTAAGACTTGCTAAGTTATTTTTCACCAATCTTTGAGCATAAATTCATGAGTTTGATCAATCAAAAGAAAGATCCCGATGATATATTCTCTGGGCTTCAATTATATTCTTCATTGATATTTAAATTGAAGTATTCTTAGCTGTGCTATAACTTGTACTAATATGCTCTTTTTAAGAGTGATTCTTTTACACAAGAAGTTTTTCTTATTTTCTTGTTTTCTTGATGGTTTAGGGTTGTTGAATCGTTGGTTTGTCGAGCATGAGGTATCTCTTGGAGAGGAAGACTCTATCCTATTGAAGGAGTGTTGTAAAGGTTTGCTCCGCCCATGAAGGAGTGGTATAGATTAATCCTTAGTTGTGTTACTTAAGGCAAGGACGTAGGTAGGTATAGCTGAACCTCGTAAAAACTCGGTGTTATTCTCTTCCCTACTCTCTTTAAATTTCAGCACTTATAAACTGCATGGTTGTGTACTTAATTTGCTGAATATTAATTTGTTTTTGGGATTGTGAAAACTGTAAGGGAGTACATTGGTTGATCAATGCATATTACGGAAACCGTAAGGAAGTACATTGATTGATTAACACCCAAAACTCATTAATTCGTTGACATATTCAAAATCTAAATCTTGGAAGCACTACTGCAATTCATACAATATTTAATTGATTAACTTGTGGATTGTGTTGGTTTATTGATTGATTGGATTCATTAATTGGGTGTTAATTTAAATTGCTATAAGATCAAATTGATATACTCTTTCATAAAGATTTAAAATTAATTTGATTCTCAGCTAATGTTGTAATTGAAATTCCAACCATCCTTGTGTGATTGCTAAATATACAATAAGTTTGGAAAATAATTTATAAAAAGAATTCAAAGAAACTTTTAAAACCCAATTCACCCCTCCTTTTGGGACTACACCTTACTTTTCAATGTAGTTTATGAAAACATAATTATTTATTACATTAAAGTATGTTTGAGTAGAAAATATGTACCTTAAAATGTATAGGTGTGAGTTATGATTGTTATAAAGATTCTTTTCAATTACAGTTTAACTAATAGCTATGTTTAAATATGTAAAACTCATCTGCAACACACTAACAATAATTTATTCCGTCTTATTGAGAGGTGTCTCACCCCAATAAATATTTCAACATTTCAAGACCACGAGGGGATTGAGTCTATGAGCTACATGACAGGATATAGACAGTATTATTTATAGTAAGTGCTGGTGAGATCGATTATATATATAGTGATATTTTTGATACATCTGGGGGTTGTATTGTAGTATTATTTTTGGAGAGTAACATATGTAATTATAATGACAATAGTGCTCTGGTATTGTATCTGGGGTATTATATGTATGATTCCGTTGCATGGTAGATATATGTGATGAACAGGTCAGCTCGGTACCCACTTAAGGTTTGGGATATTATAGCATGGTATCAAATTTTAATATGTGGATAAAAAAAATATATAGCAAAATTTTCAGATCGTCACAAACTAGGTAGTGGGTGTGAGCATGAAACACATCTTTGGGGAAGGCAATGTCAAAGATGTTACAAATTCTCTTTTGTATTTCCAAAATAAGTTTATTGGTTTATAATAGTAGCTTTATGGTATAAATATAAATATAATTCGAGTCTTGTTTTTAAAATTTTCCCCAATTATTATTATTTTACTATAGGATTTGAAATTTGAAATATTGTTAATTGTTATTCCTTTATGCATTATATAAATAGGTTAGTTCGAATCCATTCCAAGTGAAGGGGCCTGCTGCGGAATAGCCCTAAGATCTGGCTTTAGGCATACAGAAACCAAAAAAAAAAAAAAGAAAAACGATCTTGCATACCTGGGTTAAACAAAAATTCGATCTTTCAAACCCGAATCACAATAAAAATTCAATCTTGGAAATCCTAATTACGTGATTAGGATCATACCTGTGAGATCTCTTTGGTTTGATCTCGAATCTGCAAGCACGAAGAAAAACTCCAGAATTTGCAAGCGCAAAAGGGAACTCCTCGATTTGCGAGATTGAAGAAGGACTCTTGATGATGACTAGGGATCTTCTACTATATTCCTCGAACACGCTTGCTCCTCAGAGAGTGGGCTTGCTAGCGGCGGCTAGGGTTTGCTTCTTATAAAGACGTTTGCCTTTGTGTGTGCGTTTTTGTCTAACCCTCACCCCTGAATGAAGTACGTGTATATAGGCTATAGTAGGGACCTCTAGGTAAATATGACTTGGGCTTCCAACGTAATTATGAATTCCAAATCCAACCCATATTAATCCTTAATTAAGTTAATTACAATTCATACCACTAAAGAATTATAATTGCACTCCCTCTCATATTTGAAATTAAATTTTGAGCTCCAATTATTAAATGCCTATTTATCTCCCCACGTAAAGATTATAGATATTAATTAACATATTAATTCCCTGAGACCTTCCACTTAACTTATTTGATGTGTCAGATTCAAAATCCACCTGCAAGGTTTGACACAATCAAAACTTATAA